>NW_023412886.1:0-6103 GCF_903995425.1 Onychomys torridus
TTTTAATTTTACATACCAACCACAGTTCCCACTATCTCCCTTCCTCTGATTCACCCTCACCTTCCCCAATTGTATCTGCCATCCACTTGTCATGTTAGGGTCTGCGTCCAAAACAGAGAGCTTCACTCTGATATCGGGTCACAAAAGAAGCTTTATTAGCACGAGCTCATGGTTCAGCAGCACGAGAAGTAGCCAGTGACCCTGAGTTTAAGGCTCGCAGGCTTTTTATGAGGCAGTTCTACCAGGGCGGGGGAGCGGGGTCATACAGAGTGCAGACATCTGGACGCCAGATGTCTCCATGGTCTTTCTCAGAGTCTGGGTAGGTAAACGAATTCCAAGCTTATCTAGCAAGGGGTCATTTTGCAAGCATTCTTCTCAAGCAATTTATCTTGCAAGCACAACCCGCAGGTGGTTATCTTGCAAGCATCCTGTTAGCACATCATGATGGGCTAACTTTCTGGTATGTGGTTTGGGGGCAGAGTGCAGTATTTTCCACTGAATCTACAATTAGCAGAGCTAGTGGGGGGGTCTCCTTATTTCTCTTACAATGGTCTTTTAGTCAGAGAGGGTAAGGCCTCCCTTGGGGAGTCAATGAAGTCTGGCATATCAAGTTGAGAGAGGGACACACCCCACAAACACACTGCTTCAAGGCTGAGCAAAGCAATCCCTCATATGGAATGGGCTCCAAATTCTAGTTCATGCACTAGGGATAAATATTAGTCCCTCTGCTACAGGACCCACAAACTGACTAAGTAATACAATTTTTGCCAATATTCAGAGCACCTAGTTTGGACCTATGTAGGTTCCTTAGTTGTCAGTCCAAAGTCTGTGAGCTCCCCCTACCTTGGATGAGCTCACTCTGTTGTTTTCCCCCATCATGATATTGACCCCAGTGCTTATCTAATCTCTCCCCCTCTCTTTGACTGGACTCCAGGATTTTGGTCCAGTACTTTGATGTACATCTCTTCATCTGCTTCCTTCAGTTACTGAATGAATGTTCTATGATGACATTTAGGGTTTTTGTTGCAGGCCACAAGACTATGAAATAGAGACTCGGTTGTATATGATAAATCTATACCTAGAAGGATCAAAAAAACCTTCAGGGAACTCTTGATGTTATTCAGCATTTAATATAACTGCTGTTTTCTGCTATCAATTTCTTGTCTGCTCATACTCTTAGGCCATAATGGCAAACATTATAAGCTTCTCAGACCTACTGCTGATCTGAACTAGGTAACACCCTTACAGAGACAATGCCTGCCTCCTAGGATGTGTAAATGCATTGCTTTTTTTCTTGTGCAAATGAAGCTCTGAACCTTCCTCCCTTCAAAGGCCAAATGGCATTCCAAAACTATTGACTCAGAACAAAACAATTTTTTTACATACCAGATGAGGGAGGATTGAGGTAGAATTACTAGCTCAGATAAGAGTCACATGGCCACACAAGAATGAACAAGGCAGAATTTATTAGATGATAGAGATTGACTGAGTCAGGTCAGAAGAGTAGGAAAGGAAGAAATGAGCATGGATGGCGAAACTGAGGATGAACATGAGATTGATAGCAGAAGAGCATAGTTCAGGCTATGAGAGGACAGGAAGAGAAGGGGCAGGGAGAAGCTGAGTGTGAGAACAGAACTAAGCCATGTAGAGAGAACAAAGGAAGAGAAGGGACAGAGATGAGCTAAAATAAGAATACAATTGAAGCAGTATAGATAAAATCTTGACTCAGGAAAATAAAATATATGGACTAAAAAGTTTCATACACTTAGATTCATTTATTATCATAAAAGATTAGATATTCAGCAGGTTGTCCATTCCTCCCAGACCCTAGGAGAGGGCTATCAAGGGGCTATACCTTCCATAGTTTGCTATAGATAGTCATCAATCTGATTATAGGGGAAGGCCAGTCTTATCTAGGGTCATGTTTGTGGATTCCTGGTTCTATTTCTAGTACCAGGTTTTTCCCTAACTCCATAAAGTCTCCTTCTATCAAGGATACCTCTTCCTTGCTCTTCCTAATCAGTCCCTACCCAAATTCAACCACCCCATTCTGTCTTGTTCTTATCCCTCATTCCTCCCCCCACACTCTAATTCCCAGTTTAACCAGGAGATTTTATCTATTTCCCTTGCTAGGACTATCCATTCATGTCCCTCTTAGGGGTCTTCTTGTTACCTAGATTGTCTGGGATTGTGGATTGTAGCCTTGTTGTCCTTTACTTTAACACTAATATCCACTTTTGAGTGAGGATATACTATGTTTGTCCCTATCAGTCTGGGTTACCTCTCTCAGGATGATTTTTTTCTAGTTCCTATCAACTTGCCTGAAATTTCATGATATAATTGATTCTTACCACTGAGTAATATAATAATCCATTGGGTAATACATCCAAATATCAGCAGAAATTGCAGCTCAACAGACCTGTTCTGTATGCCCTACACTCCCTATAGTATAGATTTGGTCTTCCTTACAACTCACTACAATAGAAGAAGAGGAGACTCCTGGAAAGAAACTGCAAGATACCTGCAACTAGTACTGATTGCTAGCCCTTCCCAGAGACCTTCATTGGCTAGGGTCACCCAGGTGGATGTCAGAATATCAGCAGCTTCATCACTGGCAGAGCGGAGAGCAATTGACTCAGAAAGCATACGTTTTCGATATCTGCCCTCCCAGCCAGTAAACAGGGCCCTAGTCAAGAAAGTTTGTACTTTAGTAGACATTCTTCCACTCCCCTACAGTGTTGGTTAAGGCATTGGTGGTGCTGTTGGCTGGCCAGGTGCTAGTAGCAGCCATACCAGAAGAGGAGAGTGCTGGATGGAAGAGTCAGTGTACCATAGTTACCTTTTTAGAGCTTTATTGGGAGAGAGGGAAGGAGGGTAGAGGGAAAGAGAGAGAGAGGGAGAGAAAAGAGAGAAAGGACCATGTGGAGAGAAGAGAGAGTGTAGAACAGGGAAGTGGGCACACAGAGGCCCAACTGATTTTTTAGGCTGGGCCTGCCCTTTGCAGGTAGATACATAATTAAGGGACAGAATCCTTACATAGAGAACATCCTGTTTCTAATCTAAAGCACAAGGTTCTTTGTGTGCACATTCAATCACACACTCATTATGCAGGGCACCTGACTCATTGCCTTGTAACTGTGGGGTCCTACAGCTAAACAATTTCAAATTCATAGAGTAACTGTTGTATAAGTTTACTGTGTAATTGTTGTTAAAGAAAACAGGCCATGAATTAGAAGCAATGAAATCATGGTAGGGCTTGGAGACAGGAAATAGAATGTGAATATGCATATAGATATAATTTCCAAAATATATTTTTGGAAAGTGGAAACAGACTTTATATTCATGGGCTCCAGGGACTAGGGATTTATATTACAGCACAATCAAAGATTTCTCAAAACTTTTATCTCAAAGTGTATATCTAAAACCAAAGAATAACACTCCTGTTAGGCAGGGCCACTACATTTTATCCAGAACTATTTTCGTCGAACTATTGGAAATATAGCAACTTTGTTTCACAATAAGTTCAATCCTGTACCCACATTCTTGATTGCACTGGTCAGTGAACCCCAAGAAATGGTCTATCAGGATATTTATGGAACATCTGAAATTGATTATGTAATTACACTTTGCTAATCTCAACTACTGATGAAGTAGGAAACCTTTCAACCTCTATCCTGCCTCTCCCTTTCTGCACTGTGACTCTACCAGCTTCAGAGTTGGTCAACAAACTCAACTCTTGCACAGGTACCTCTTAATTGATAAATCCCCACTAAAAGCCAGAGAGATTGGAGGTTACTCATTAACTGGTCTATATTTCCTTCACACTGACCAGTCAAGTCCCAGAGTTGTGGGACTGTCTACCTAGCACTGGGTAACAGAGGCAGGATTGGGAGTTCAATGCAATTCTCAATTATATAACACTAGGTGGTGATATTACAATAAATATTCCCCCATGCCAGGCATGGCAGAGCCTCCACTCCCTAGGGAATCCATATTTAACAAAGCTCAGAGGTCAAAGGCCTCATAGTACATCTCAGTTCAAACAGCTCTGACAGCTCAGGCAACCTGCAATTCATAGTCTGAGGAAGTGGCCCCCACACTTACCATAGCATGATTTGTGGTTATCCTTACTGATACATACAGCAGAACAAAAGGATAAACCTGGAAAGAACCTCTAAGCTTCCTCCAACTGGTTGCTACGCCTTCCCAGAGTCCCTCATTAGCTAGGACATTAGCAGTTACCCTACTGGGTGAGCAGAACTCAAATAACACAGACAGCATACAACTTCTCAAATTTGCCCTTCCACACTAAAGTCAGACATGATCCTAATATGAGAAATTTGTAGTTTAATGAAATCTTCCATTCTCCCAGTGCACTTCCTATTACTCTTCTAAGGCACAGGATCCTGTGTGTGCACATTCCATTACACACTCAATGTCCAGTGCAGACAACACTTTACTTCAGAGCTGAGAGGTCCTTCAGCCAAACAGAAGTAACATTCAAAGTGTAACTACTGTTAAACAAAAAGAGTTAATGGGATAGACCACAATGAAGGGTCGATGACAGGGCCTTGGAGGCATCTAAGAGATAGTGGAAATGACATAGTTTTAATACAAAATAATTCAGCTGAAAAGTTGAAACAGGCTTTATGGCCATGTGCTCCAGAGACTAGGGATTTGTATTAGAACATACCAAGTCCTACTCATATTATTACTCTCAGGTTTTACATCTTAAACATGGAAAACACAGTCACATTAGGAATGACCACACCTTTTTTTCCTGAGATAGGGTTTCTCTATAGCTTTGGAGCCTGTCCTGGACTAGCTGTGTAGACCAGGCTGGCCTAGAACTCAAAGAGATCCACCTGCCTCTGCCTCCCAAGTGCTGGGATTACAGGCATGCACCACCACCACCCGACATGACCATACCTTTTTATCCAGTTCTACTACTTTGATTTAACTGGTGTAACTACAGAAGTTTGAGTTCATGATATGTTCAGTTCTTTATCAAGATTCTTGATCACCTTGTATGTGGACCTAAGATATGGCCAATCACAGCATTTAGCTAACATCTGAAATTGACAACCTTGTTACTCATTGCTAATATAAACTACTATCACAGCAGGAAAGATTTCAAAGCTCTTTCCTTCCCATCCCTTTCTATGCTGTGATTACACCTGCTTTAAAGTTGGTCAGTGAACTCAATTCTTTCACAGGTCCCACTTTATTTGTAAATTCACAATTTAATCTAGTAAAGTTGGAGGACACTCATAAATTGGTCCATTTTTCCTTCCCATAAACCAGTCAAGGCCCAGCCTAGTAGGAGTTTCAAGACTTTCTTTGTAGCACTGGGCAACACAGGCACAATTATTAGGTCTTCAAAGTAATTCTCAATTGTATAGTGTTAAGCAAGCCTGAGCTACAGGAGACATTGGTCTAAACCAGTTGTTCTCAACCTTCCACATGCTGTGACTTTTTAATACAGTACATCATGATGTGGTGTTCCCCATCTACAAATCTATTTTCAGTGCTAGTTCATAGCTGTATAATTGCTATTGTTATGAATTATAATATACATATCCATTCTTTCTGATGGTCTTAGGCCAGTCCTGTGATAGGGTCATTTAGTCCCCCAAAAGGAAGCCATGAAATCCAAGTTTGAGAAACACTACTCTAAACTGATATAATTAAACATATAAATAAACAATAAATAAATAAATAAATAAATAAATAAATAAGTAAACAGCAATCAAGAAAAACAGAGTGAAATTATTAAACCAGGAATCATTGAAAAATAGAAAATGTAGCAGAAATGCATTTAAAGAATAAATTTTTAAACTGATACAAATAATTGACATTTTATATGACAAATATAATTGGAAGAACATTTTGCTGTATTGACTTTGAAGCTGAGTAGGTTCCTCCTGGTAATGCCATTAATATGAGACTGTATGACTTTGTCAATTGTTAAATGTTAGCCAGTGAGTTGTGTCAAGAATTACAGTCAACTGGCCCTGTTGTCTCAAATCTCTCAGCTGTCATAACTATGTCAATCATGATTGCAAATATTGCATAGGAGAGTTTGCTAATTGGAAACTGAATA
>NW_023412887.1:0-12063 GCF_903995425.1 Onychomys torridus
TTCACAGAGCCATACATAGCATGCAATTACCTCCATTTGCCTAAAGCTTTAGAGCTTGGGACCTCTATGTTTGGGAGGTATATCCATTGGTACAGCATCAGAAACAGCATTTAAAGGTAACTTTGAGTTGCTTTTGTGGGAGTTGTGAAATTAGTGTTTATTTAATTCCTATATACATGGAATTATAGGTAGTTGGATAACATTGGTCAGGATCCCACATTTCCTCTGTGTGCTTCCTTTGGCCTCTTGATTCTAATTTGTCTATATTTTTTGCTTTTGTTCTTGGCTTTTTCTCTCCACCTACTTTATTCATTCACAAATATTGTACATATTCTTGATGGTTGTAGATTTGTGGTAAATATAGAAGCCAAAATGTGTCAATATGTATACTACTTTTTCATAATCCAATGAGCCTTCTGAGAGTTACCACTTTGCATTTAGCTTTGGAATCAGGTATCCTGTTATAAATTGTTTTCAAAAGTTCTTGTGACTTATAAGGGTATTAGAGCAAACTAAGTTGTTTTAGATGTATAATATAAAACATATACTCTTAATTTAATAATCTGTTATCCTATATTTCATTTGGAAAAGTTTTCATGAGATCTTTTTAGTGGTCAAAACTATTTTCTATAAAGTTAAAATACCAGAAAGCTTCAAATTAATCTCTCTAATTTTGGAGGAACAGCCTTCCTCATCCAAATCATTTTTCATTATTAGCAAATGAGAGAACTGGCATGCACAATATGAGTGATGACCAGAGATTTTTTAATCTTATAGTTCTTACTAAAGGACTATTATATGTATTTGTAGGTGTGTCTTTGTGTCTTGATTTTTTCAGTGGAGCTATCTATGTTTTTAGTTTTATTGGCATCTAATTAGATTGTTTCTCTGGAAAATTATGAACCTTCACCAATTTTTGTGTTCACAGAAATTTACATTATTATGTTATGGTTACCTTGATGTTTTTTGTTTGTTTGTGAGATGTGTGTAGAGAACACTTAGTTTTTTTTAAACTTAGAGCCTTTTTTATCCTCATTCCTAGACATGTCTGTGTTTCCAGTTGTCGCTATCTTCATGTTTCATTTTGCTTCTGGTTAAATGATTGATATAGTTAATTAATACATTGATTTTTGAGTTTCTAAACCTTCATGAGGTATCATTGTCTCTTTTTCTTAATTAGCTTTTGCAATCTACATGATGTAGCGTCGAGTCATTTGGAGGAACATCAACTGAGATTGTGCCCAGATCAGAATTGCTGGTTACTGTGTGGTTGAGAGATTGTGTTGATTGGAGATTAATGTAGGAAGCCTCTTCCATTGAGCATGGCAATATCCATAAGCAAGTGGGCCAGGGCTGGATATGAAAGGTAGTTGACACAAGACAGTGGCCAGGCAAGAGAAACAACCAAGTTTCTCCATGGATTTTTGACTTCAGGTGCTAGCTTGAGTTTCTATTCTAAGCTCCCACATTGATGGGTTATGATACAGTAATATCCAAATAAACCCTTGTATTACCTAAGACACTTTCAGTTGGAAAATTTTAATCACAGCAAGAAACAAGAAAGTTAGCACAAAACATAGGACATCACAAGTGATTTTGTTGCAGCATAGGTCCTAGGATTGATGACTTTTGGAGAAATGTTGAAGATATTAAGATTTTAGATGGCAAAAGCCATAGAAAGCTTTACACAGACTTATGTGGCCAATGTTGTAGGACTGTTAAGAAGGGAGAATTGAGAGTAATGAAGTGGAGGTCAAGGTCTTAGCACTTCATTGGGAAATTGGACTCCATAAAAAATATAGCCAGAGGTCATTTCTACAATATTTTGGCTCCAAATCTTTCTTACTTTCTCCATTCCCCAAGAAACTGAGTAAACCATAGTTAAAAGCAATGGGCTGATTTCTTAGATAAAATATTGATTTTGTTGCATGTTTACTATTGATGACTCATGCATATCTCCAGTGGAAAAGAAACAAATAAGTGAAAAATCTGTGTTTTGCAAAGAAAATTACTAGGTAGTTTCAGATGGCATTCCAGTGGTGAAACAGGCACCATTCTCTGTTTATAGTAGAATAGATTTGGAATCATTTCCTTGACTTTTTCTTTGCCATCTTTGGTATTTGGTCCTCCCTTAATTCTCTGAGCCATTTGACTTCCAGTTCTTGAACATCCAGGCAGTGTTGGTCATGGGCTCCCTCTTGTGGCCTCAAGTTACACCAGTCATTGGTTGGGCATTATACAAGCTCTGAGCTGCTGTTGCCCCAGCGTATCATGCAGGCAGGACATGTATGGTTCAAATATTTTTTGGCTTGATTGTTATCACCACTGGGAGCCTTGTCTGGCTACAGAATCTGTCAAGTTCTGGTTCTGTATTCTCAATTACTTGGCGTCCTCACTTCAGTAACACTCATAGCTTCCTGGAAATTTCCAGTGCACTAGATTTTTATGTTGCCCCCTAAAACCTCCCCTAGTCCAATCATCTTTCCATGTATTGTCTCCCTATGTGCTTTCCTTCCTCTTTTGATCATTCCTACCCCTGCTGCCCATCCACCCACAAAATCTATTTTATTTCCTCTTTCTAGGGAGATCTATGCATCCCTCACTACAGCTGTCTTGTTACTGATCTTCTCTGGCTTTCTGGGTTGCACTGTGATTACTCTTTACTTAACAGCTAATACTCACTTATAAATGAGTGCATATCATGTTGTGTTCCTCAGTTGTCTCACCTAGTATAATAAGGACTCAGGAAACTAGACATGAACAAACCAAATAACCAATACGAGTGAAGTACAGATCTAAACACAGAATTCTCAGCAGAGGAATCTAAAATGGCTAAGAAAAAATTATAAAAAAATGTTCCACACTTAGCCATCAAGGATGTGCTAAAAATGTACTTTGAGATTTATTTTTAACCTGTCATAATGGCTAAGATTAATACCACAAGAAACACCATGTACTGGTGTGGAAGTTGAGTAAAGGGAACATTCCTCTATTGCTGGGGGGAGTGGGAACTTGTACAACTTTAAAATTAATATGGTGGTTCCTTCACACATTAGCAATTGACCTATCTACAGACCCAGTTATAACTTTTTGGGACATATACCCAAAAGATGCTTCTCCATCCTTCCACAAGAACACTTGCTCAACTATGTTAATAGCAGCTTTATTCATAATATCCCCAAACTGCTGTCTTTCATAGTTTGTCCCTGCTTTTGGTTTTATGTCTTCACAGATTCTCTTGAGTGGTTTGTTATTCAGCCTGGGTGGTATATCCATAATTAATCAGAAATACATTTGAACTCCTGAAATCTGGGTTGCATTGTGACCACAAGATGTTGAGATTCTTCAGCTATGAGGCATCTTCCATGTAGACCTAGCTGTGTATAGGGTGTAGAAGTAACCAGAGACAGAGATGCATGGAAAGTTGAAGAGAAATGGCCATCTAAGCTCTTGGGAACTAAAGCCCCTTGAATCTGAGACAGAGATACAGGATTTGTTGTTTAACTTGTTGTGCTTCAGTCTCTTCTTGGTTCAACATTCCCTCACTGTTTTCAATGAGAATGGTACTGTGTGCCATTGTATGTTCAAAAGATGTAACTCTTCTAATTTTACAAGATGTCACTGTCAAGAGATCATGTTGAGTATCAGAAGACACTTTGGACATGTGAACAATGTGAGGGCTGTTGCAGACTATCAGGATCACTGAAGTGACTAAATATATTTTCTTCATGAACGTCCATGAGCATTAATGACTTGGGTCAGAATGTAATTGATTGAAAATCCTCCCAGAGTATCTATTGTATTTGGAAACACATTTCTTCTTGGTGATTTCTTTAAAATGCTTTTGAAACCTTGAGTAGGAGGAGACTTTCTGGATGACATTCCTCACATAGGAATCAATAGAAACAATTGCTATTCAGTGCTGAGGCATTTGCTGCTCTTTTAAATTTTTTTTTCTTTGTATATTTTTGAAGACAAGGTTTATCTATGTAGCCCTGGCTGTCCTGAAAGGAGCTCTGTATGCTAGGCTAGCCCCAAACTCAGAGATTTTTTGATTCTGGCCCCTATATCCTGGGATGATAGGAGGGCCAACATTCCTAGTTTTTTTGTTTTAATACTATTGGGTGATGGGCTTGAGATGTAGGTTTTTGTACATGTCAAACATATGTTGTTTTACAGATTTTCAACCATATATTTTACTTTACCCTTAGGCAGAGGGTGTCATTCTTTTTCTCAGGATGGCATGTACTCATGATACTCATACTGCCTGAGCCTTCTGAATCATTGCATAGCATGACGATGATCTTTTTGTGTTGTGTTTTGTTTGAATTTTTAAGTGAATATGAATATTTTACCTCTGTGCATGGATATACATCACATGGATACCTGGTCCTCACAGTGACCAAATGATGGTCTTACAAACCCTGAGGTTGGAATAAGGAATAGTTGTGGTCCCCCAATTAAGCAAGGGCAATTGAGCACATCTCCATGCAAAACAAGCAAGAGTACTTTGCCTGCTATAACATCTCTCCTGCCCTGTGGTTGATTATATTTGATCAACATTATATTACTAATGTTTTCATCCATCCTTTATAACTTGTTACAATGTGCAGTGCCTTTAGCAAAATCTTATTTATGTTACAGTTTGAATTGGGGCACTTCATGTTCTTAAAGAAGAAAACAGAAACTAGTAAATGCATAACTCTTTGTTAGAACTTCAGTAAAATCCTCTGAGTGTGTTCTATCTTTTTTTGTTGATTTTTGCATTGAAGACATGGTTCTTAAAGTGTAGTTCTGGCTGCTCTGGACCTGATTTCAAAGACTAGATTTCTATTCAACTCACTGGCCAGTATACCTGCCTCTCCCTTCTGAGTGCTTGAGTTAAAGGTATGAAAATTACACCCAGTCTACCCATTCTATTTTTCTTTTCTGTAGTTAGTATTGTTCATATAATTTCCACTCATGTGTACTCTGTACTCTTCATCTGTTTATTTTGTCTCTCTATGTTAACAGACATTTCTCTTGCACCCAAAGTATGTAACAAGTTTAAAAAATCACTTTTGCCCATATTTCTAGGACCAATCCCAAGTCTGCTGAATATTCTTGCTTTTTGATTTTTTTTCTAATAAAGACTCTCTTAAGAGGGGTATAGATGTAGGGTAGGAATAAGGGAAAGAAGGATTGAAGGAAAAATACTGAATAAGGATTACAAAAATTGGTAAATTAATTAGTAATGAATGGTAAACTGAAAGAATTAGGAGATGGTGGCGCAGTATAGTGCACTGCTAAGATAATAAAGTAACAAAAGCCAAAGGAAATGACCAATAGATGTGTAATATATCTGAGGGAAGAGGTGGAGGGTTGAAGAATATGTGTGTTATTAAAGGTCAAGGTGATAGGTAGACATAATGTTGCATGTGATGTATAGAGAGAATTAAAAGAGGGTTTGATATAATTTAAAGTATAATTAATATATTGAAAAACATTGTATATTTTATCGGAGACTGATTTAAATTTGTTTGAATGAATAATGTATTGTTTTTCATAGTATATGACTATAAGGGTAATTAATCATTTGTTTGAGGTTATTGATGGTTTGGTGTGAAATGTTTTATAGTGAAAGGAAATTTTTTTTAACTGTGTATTGAGATAAAATATTAAAACTTTATTTAGAAGACATAAGACAGTGAAAAAGATAGTTTTAATAAGTTTATGTAAGTGAGAAAAAGTAAAAGTTTAATAATTTTTGTTGATAATAAAAGTGGAAAATCGGTTATCGGTTAGAGAGAGATAAAGATATTTGACTGGAAATGGTAGTTTATGGAGATTATTGGAAGAATTAGTACTAATGATACATTTGCTATGATGAATATGAAACAACACAGATTTTAAATCTTTTTGTACCATGACCATAAGTCCTAGTGTCCGAGGTAAAAGCTTAGTCTCCACCATTAACTCGCTACGGCGGGTCTTGTCTACTATGATGACACCAGAATATTCCACAATCATCACAAAAATTCCTGTGGAAAAATCGAAGCACAGGAGGTCCCCTTTCCAGTAGACATGGAGCTTCACTGGGGCCGGGTTGCGTATTTGCTTTCTGTTTTACGATCCTGACAGCCGTGCTACGCAAAGATTTGAACACCACAGTACAACCTTCTGAGTTTAAACGAAAACAACTGATTCAGTGTTCTTATCCGCTTTCTTGCACGCGGCCACCTTGGGGTTACGCGTGAGAGGGTGTGTTGGCCGTTGGGTCCGGCTGGCCGCGCGTTGGTTCGGTTGTTCGTTTGTGGTTTTCGGTGGTTGTGGGTGTGGTTGTCCTGAAAGAGTACTGGCAACATGCAGTTATTTGGTGTGGCCACTAATTTTATTACTTTGTTAATTGTGTGGATTGGCGATGTTTCCCCTGATTTTCGTTGTGTTGCTTTATGTGCTTTCTGTGCTTGATCATGGTAGGAGCGAGTAATTGTACCCAGGCACGGCGTTTTATTCTGGTGGTCTTTTTGGTTCGAGTTGTGGGAGTTCCTTTATTCTGGACATTTTTCGCTGAGGGTGATATAGCTGATGCTCGGTGTCTGTTATTCGCATATATTAAACTGAGATTTCTTATCTGTTGTTGCCTGATGTTATTACAAAGCATTATACTGGAGACCGTACCTCACCTTCATTATTTTTTTTGTTTTGGTCCCTCTATGCTGTCCGGATGTTGCCTATCCTTGTGCCCTCCAATTACGTTGGGCTGGTCTCTTGACCTCGGCAGAACCGGGTCATTCAAATATGCGTTGTGGAGAGCTCTGTTGTTGTTTTCTTTATATGGATATGGTGAGTCATGAGTGCTTGCTGATGTCGTAACTGGGAGCAGAGTAAAGGACATATCAACTCTGGGTGCTTAAATTTCTTGATCAAAGGGAGATTTTGTGAGTGTCCTCAGGCTATCTTTTCCTTGATAATTCTGCCTGCTTTTATACGTTGTCCCTCCAGTTGGAACATGCCGAGGCTCCGTATTAAATGAATGTCGGGTATTCTTGTCTCCGTGGGTTGTTATGATGATCGCGTTGTTGCCTTAGTAGTCTCGGCCCGATACCGGCTGTCGCTCTACGATGAAAATGATCTCATGGTCATTGGATCATATTTACTTAGATTGCTATGCACTGATGGACACATATACAGTCTACGAGCGAGTGTTGAGGATGTGTGTGAAACCGCTCGGCTGACTATATCGATAGAGTATTTTGCTGGTCGTGTCCTTGAGCACTGGAGTTGCCTGTTCTTTTGTGCCTGTGGTGGTATATTCTATTCCGTGGGATAATATTGGCGTAGGGTGCTTACCATTATAGGGAGTACGTTGGACAGCTATCAGGAACCGGTAAGTGCGCGGCTAAACTAAATTGGCCACAGTTTGAAATTATGTCTTATTTATCCTCCAGCAGGGATAGGATACATTAATGATGATGGTTGTTAGTGCTTTAGAAAACTATCGTGACATTCTGGCTCGAGGCTGAAGAACAGCCAATTCTCAGCCGGTGCTGAGAACTTTGGAGATATGGCTGGGTGTACGTACGAGGTCCTCTTATTATGCTAGTGTAGACTTCGGTGTTTGATTAATTAAAACGTTGGCAGAGGGGTGTGACTTGGGCTCATATAGGAACGTGAAGGACATATTTTGTGGGGTGTGAGGGCTCGCAAAATAAAGGGACAATGTACTTAAAAATAACACTATGTGCGTGATACTGGAAATAATAAATACTCTCTAGCTCCAAATTAGACGGCAGTTGGGCCGAAGTGTATACCTTGAGGTCTGGCCGCCGTGTGTTTGCGTCTATGTGTTGACGCTGGTGGCGAATGGTGAGGGGAGCAGTTCGCTTATTATATGATTCTGCTGCTTTGTTCTCGGTGTACGTTCATGTTTATTGTTGGCTGATATTAGTTTGTTTTTTTGTTGTTGTGCATAGAGAGACCAGTATCGAATGTTGTGCGCGTATAGGGTAGAGCGTTCGTTACATATTCTGGGGTTGTTGTTGCAGTGGAGGTGGTGAATATTTGTTTTTCTACCCATGACGTGCAAGAGTGCTCCTGGGGAAGACGATGATAGTAGGGGATTGTTGATACATAGGTGTTGCTCCTGAGGCACCTTTGTGGGGGCCTGTGCGCTTGCTTTGTAAGTTGCAGGAATCGGGGCCCTACGTTGCGGTTGTAGCTTAAGTAAGGAGGTGTCACTGATATAAGTCGATGAGCTCATTCTGAGTATTTCGAGTTCTGAACCTCATTAGGAGAGCAGACACCATTATATACCTGCTCCTGTAGAATAGTGTCATGCTAGTCATCCAGATAGGGCAAATTGGTGCCGGTCGTCGATGGTGCTGTGGTTCTCTTATAATTTCTGCCTCCTAGCTGCATTGCTTCGATACCAGGTTACCTCTTTTGCGTGATATTCGGAAACTTGGGCTTACAGTGTGAGCTATGTTGGGATTTGTCGTCTACGTTATTAAGTCGAGAGAGGGCAGTAAGGTCTCCTTACGTTAGCTTTCCTCTCTGGGAGGTTGTGTGGGTGGATTATTGGTAGAGAATTAAGGGTAAGACAAGGGGAAACCCACTCGACTTATCATCTCTATAGGTTTCGGGAGTTAAATACTCACTGGGACCTCCTAGGTGGGGCCGCTGATTGGATCTGGGGCACGGAAAAGGGGGATCATATCTCATTTAGCGCGTAATTGTGATGGTTCATCCCATGTTTGGGGAGTGGTATGTCTCATGGGGAGGGAGGTCTTCTTTACCAATACTTATCATTCGCGGTGCACCAATCTGGGTGACGCCTGTGTACTTAGAGGTAATCCCGTATGTTATTTCTGTGGTCTTGAACATACTATATGTATTGATTTATTATATTATGATTCTGATAGAGGACGCTGGCACCTGCGTTAATGGAAGGTCGTTATATCGTGTTATTGTCATGAATATATTCATTGATATGCTTCTGGTGGCCGTCTCTATACTCGTAGTTTCTTTGTGTTTGAGGCTATAAACTGTAGGATAAAATCAATATACATCTGGTATACACCTCAACAATGTTAGTTATGATAACGATTAATTGAATGGCTTATTAGTGAGTCTTGACGAGGGACTGGCCTACGAGGTTCTGGCTAGTGCAGTCTGCTCTGTGCTTCTCGTTGTATGTGTACCTGCCCGTTTTTCGGTGTGCCGCTGGTTTTGAGGGGTTCTGGTACCTTAGTGACTGACCTTAGTGGCATTTGGTGGTTTCATAGTTATCGGTAGGTGTAGGTTATGTAGTTGACTCGATACTAGAATATCTTCTGTGGCCGTCTGTTAGGGATATGGAACTAGAGGTTCTCGTTTACTTATTGGTATGGTTACCGCAATGCCCTCGTTGTTCGTGGGTTAGTTGTAGAGTTTAAATGCCTCGCACTTCCAAGTTTGTGAGTATCTTCGGGTCTTCTATTTCCCATGGTTGTCGAGTCTTTGAATTCTTTCTAGGGCTCTAGATGGTGGGAGATACGCCTCGTGTCGTGGAGTTTGCTTTTTTGAGAGGGGTTTCTCGAGCTGCTTGGTGTTGTCACCTTATATACTCATGTGTTGTTGGCCGGGTAGTACTTGCTTTTCCCGTATTGGGGGTTTATTCCGTTCTAATCCGTGCTTTGTCTGCTAAGGGCTGGGTTTCGTGACTAGGATGTTAATATGGTGTGTTTTGTTGCCTATTCGGCTATGGATTGAGTCTTGGACCTGTTTGTTGCAGTTACAAGGGGAATAAATGTGGAAGGATATTAATAGGATAGCTGTCTGTCTGCCTGCTACGAGCCCCCTCTTTTGCGCCTCTATCTTTTGGTCAGTCCATTGGGCCAGGCCTTCTATTCGGTTTTGCGTGACTGCCATGGTCTAGGTCTACCGTGATGCGGGCCTTAACTCTGGGGTCACTTGTCTGTTTTTGCGGCCTCTTCTTTGGCATGGGTTTCTTAGGGCCATTCTCAAGTCATTTGGCAAGGGACGTTTGATTTGATTTGATCAATGTGTTTTTAATCATCTGGGTCAATCAAATTTAACCTCTGCCTTAGGCTGTCGTCTCTAGCTATTTCTGTTCCCTTGGAATGGGCCCTATAGGATTTCTAAACCAGTAATGGGGTCCCTAGTCCTCTTATTTGCTCTGCATTTTTATACTGGGATGGTCAACTACCACCAGGAATGCGTATTTCAAGGAACCTATTTTACCCATTTTCCTTTTGTCGACTTCTAGGCAAGAAAAGAAAAAAAAAAAATATAAGAAAAGGAAAAAGATAAGCAAAAAGAAAAAAAAAGTGTATTTTTTTTATATTCCATTTTGCACTCCAGAAAATTTTGATATTTGTTTATATATGGAGAGTCTACATGCCGCAGAAAAGTTCTTTAACGTATTTAGATTGATTTGATTCACAGTTCTTTAGATATTTACATCCAACACACACCTGAATCTTGTGGTAATTTGGTTCAAAAATTTTGTTTTAAGGGGCATGAGTGGGGCCATAAGCAGTGGCCCATTTTAGCAATCCCACCTTGTGAACTTGTACTTGGTGTAAAAGAGAAGACATGGCTTATGCCAAACAAAGTTGATTATTGTTAGTATTCTGATATGGTCGTTGTCTACTAGGGGATATGATAGCTCTCTTCTCTAGCACGCACAAGCATTCCAGAGCCATCTGCCTTTACGCTAGATGCCCACTTCATCGCGAGTTTCTTTAGGCGACCCTGGTCTTTTAAGACCTCAGCACAGCTGCCCCTCCGTTAAAGCAAGGTCCAGACAAATTTAACCAACACTTAATTTCGTCAAAATGACCATTTGTCATCAAAACTTTTATTGCCTTCTTCGGTCGATGAGGCAAACTCACTCTGGGCACTGTAGCTTATTACCTCTGTGGGCTGATGAGGGGACAAGAGCATCACATATGTGTCTTGCGGACAGCCACTGTCTGTGCACTACTTCAGTTGAAGGAACAGAACAACAGAGCTGAAAGTTACAACCAAAACTCCGATAGATGCATTAGATTTGGGATCATCAATATCAAAGCCTCTATATTGGCTTTCAAGTTCTATTAGCTAAAGCATCTTTCTATATGGTTACATGAATAATTTCAGCGTATATGATGTGGAACCATGTTATGGGCATGCGGAATACTCTATCTTTCTGGGAAGAGGATCGAAGCTGTAATGAACGGCAGTTAAAGATCGCTGGTCTATTTTACCTTCTGCTTGTTCATTTTTCCTTTCTCAATGATATACAAAGAATAACTCTAGCCAGCAGGGCTGGTGACGGTAATGCTTAGGTAATTGGTGTTTTATTTTTTTTATATTTATTCAGAGTTCGACTAATCATCTTTTACTGTTGTGTATCGACATTATTCATTGTCTTGGTGAAATCAAAGTCTGAGTCTATTTCGATGAATATGAATTTCCACCCACAGCAACTATCCTTCCCTATCTCACACAACTTCCTGTCACTGACTTCTGTGAGTTGAACAGATCAGGAAGCTTGCTTTGTAGCAAAGAGGTTGGGCCTGGGAAATGTGAATTTGTCAAGTTTCAATGAGATCTGCCGCCAAATATACACTTGTGTGATTTGAAAGTGTTAAAAGTTCCCAAGTCTAACTTTCAAGGGTGTTCTGGTTCGTTACATAATACAGAGGATTTAAATTTTGCGGCATTTTTTCTTTCTCCAGACAGTTCAATAGAGTTTCATTGCTTAGTCTGTATTTTTACTGAAATCACTGAAAAGAACGAAGGAAAGAAATTATACTCGCACTCGTTCACCAGGCAGAAAACTTTTGTGCCATTTCCCCAAATGGCAGCAGTTTTGAGAAATAAACATGTAGCACACTTTATCCATGATATTGGGTGAGGCCTCACGGATCCATGTTAAGAGGATCCTAAATTTCTAAAGCTGGAGGATAAGATAATAAATCTGAATACCTAAGTGATCGTTAATTGAACAATATTAGCCCACTTCTTTATGGTCTAGGCCAATAGAAGATTGCTGAAGATTACAAGCCCAGTTAACCACACACACGTGTATCCAGG
>NW_023412888.1:0-968 GCF_903995425.1 Onychomys torridus
TCTATTACCTAAATAGCATTTATGTAAGAGGAGCTGTGGTTTGTATCAGTTTCATAAGCAGAGTTGAACTACATATGGTCTGTATGAGTAGGAAACACAGTTCTTTTTTTCAGGGCATGCCCATGGTACTTGCTGTATTGGAGACGCTGGAAAGAAGAGCTTGCTTCTTGTGTTAAAATAGAGTGTCTTTCATGGATGAGAACAGTGGTCTGAATTTCACCTCAGAAATGGAGTTAAACCCCAGGATCTCTGTCTTGCTACAAGCAAGAGTTCAGTCTTCATTCTCATTAAACCCAGTGAGAGAAATTTTGGGCCTCACAATGATTTTACCACAGCTCAGGAACCCAACTCGAGTCCTCCCACGATTAACTAAACACCAGCATTTAGAGTAAAGAAGGAGCTAAAAAGTGGGATGGTGTATAAATATTGGAATTTCGATAGAGTTAGAGTTAAATCGTTGCATGATGGTCTCTGTATGAGCCCTTAGGAAAACATCAGTCTAATTTTCTTTCATTGGCATACTCGTTACTGAAGGTCTTGCTAGTATTCCGAGGACAACTGGAACAAGCAAGATGCAAAAATGGTGCTTATCTTGCGGCTGATAAACTTCCAAAGAGTCTGTGTTTCATGGGCTTATGAGCAAGGCGACGCTTGTAAGCTGAATTTCCCTTCACGATCCTTAGCAGAAGTTAAACCATTCAGAAAATACATGATAGTCAAATTACCATCTGAACATGCGAAGAGTTTCTATGTTGTAAAATTGAGACCTTTGGGCTTCAAAATGATAGTTTCCGCACGAGCTCGAGAACGTCCGAAGTCCGAATCTCTCACTATGTGTAACTAAAGCTATCATTTGTATAGGATGAGGAGCGTGTCGACCATTAATGTTATCAGTGTTCGATAAAAGAGCAGAAGGCTTAAGACGTACCATCAAATGGTACTCTATGTAGCGCACATTCTATTCTTTT
>NW_023412889.1:0-22589 GCF_903995425.1 Onychomys torridus
CACACACACACACACACACACACACACACACAAAACAAAAACACACCTTTGATCTCAGTACTGGAGGGAGGAGGATCTGTGACGTGGAGGTTAGCTGGGTCTACATAGCCAGGAGAAAAACGCAACGTATTAGGATAACTACACAATAAACTCAACCTGACAATTGTTTTCAATTTTATGTGTGTGGGTTTTGCCTGCCTCTCTGTGCATCACTTACATGCAGTGCTCAAGGAGACCACAAGAGGGTGACAGATCCGGTAGAACCATAGCCAGAGAGGGTTGATAGCCACCTTTTTTTAGGTTCTGGGACATTGAAAGCCATCTCTCTGGCCCCTGAACTGAGAATACCTAAAGGAACCTAAATAATCTAATATAGAACATGAGGAAAGCTTTAAGGAACAGACACATTTATCCTCAAGGAGACCTCAAGCAGAGAGCAGAGTGAAGTCCTGAGATCCACAGACCCAAGAACTGACAATGTAAAAACAGGTTTTATGCAACACCACACCCTCCTGCCAAAAACATCTTCTTAATATGGGCAGAGCAGGACCTAGGGTGGTGATACATGCCTTTTCTCCCAGTAAACTCCCGAGGTAGAACCAGGTCAATCTCTATGAGTTCAAGGCCAGCCTGGTCTAGAAAGTGAGATCCAGGACAGATAGCAAAAGTACACAAGTAAAACCTGTCTGGAAAAAATTAAAACAAAAAAACAAAAACAGATTGGCAGAGAATTCAAGCAGTCATCTGAGAAGGAACATACATGTCTCTGCCTTGACCTTGGGGATTAAATTTAATCAAAACATTGTATGGATGGGCAGAATGGCAGTTATTTCCAATGCTTAGCACGCCAGTCCTCCACTGGCCAAAGATGAGGCACCATGATTGGCCCTGACATCAGATTTCAAGAACTGTTTTGGCAGAAATGGAGATATTCTCCTTTTTATTGGTTTGTTTTTGTTTGTTGAGTTGGTTTTGTTTTATTTTTTCAGCACAAGGTTTCTCTGTGTGGCTCTGGCTCTCCTGGATCTCACTTTGTAGCTAGCCTTGAGTGCCTGTTTTTGGCTCCCGTGTGTTGAGATAAGAAAGCCATGATGAGATATTCTAAAGAGATACTTGTGGGCCTTCATTGGCTATTATAGAGTTGAGACAATACCTCCAAAATGGGACTTTCCCCAAAAATATTTTTCCCTGCCTGGTATAGTACTATGTAGACCATGCTGGCCTCAAAATCAAAGAGATCTGACTCCTTCTGTGTGCTGGGAAGAAAGGCATGCACCACCATACTGGTTCTCTTTTTGTCCACACTAAATCTGATCCACATAGTTCATTCAGAAGGTTTCATTTCATATAGACCTTTTTTTAAATTTCTTGCAGGGGACTAGGCTGCCAAAGAAAGTGGAGCTCTGTGAGTGTGAGGTTTAGACTGGGTTCCAGGTGAGCTACTTCTATGTAATAGTTGTAATCAATCTAAAAATGAAAACAGAACAAAAAAACACAACAAGAAATTTTCAGTGGACATGATCATATTCTTTTGGACATTAAGTCCAACCAAATAGAAAAGAATCATTGGGACCTAAAGGCAGCATACATCTTTGGAAGACTCTTACAATCTTAGCTCCAGTCACATAATAGTCAAAATGAGTCTGTCACAGGAGAGGCCATTTGATGTCTTTGTAATCCCCACTGCTTAGATACTTTTGTATTTATTTTTGAAGACAGGGTCTCTCTGTCTTTCTCTCATTTTCTTTCCTTTGTACTTTTGTGTTGTGTATTCACATACTCCTGCACAGTTGCACAGCAGAATAGAGCACTAGATATACTTTCAGATGGTTGAGAGCCAACATGTGGTTGCTGAGAGTTGAACTTCGGACCTCTGGGAGAGTTTCCCAGTGCTCTAAGTTTCTGATCCATGTTACCAAATCTAGGCACAGTTTTTCTGTGTAGCCCAGGTTGTCCTTTAACTTGGTCTGTAGATCAGGATGGCCTTGATTCAGAGATTTACCAGGTTCTGCTCCCCAGTGCAGTGTTTAAATGTATGAGCAACCAGAACCTGTCCTTCCTTTGCTGTTCTTATTCCCAACTTGAAGTCCTTTTAAATTTAGGTACACACAAATATGTAGACACACGCACATCACATATACATGCTTGAAAAGACAGGAAATCTAATGACGGAGGTGAAAATACATACATATTTGAATAAGCGAGTGATATTGATTAATGGAATAGTATTTCTGGGATTTTATGCATGCTTCCATTATTTATTTATCTTTGTTTTAAAAAAGAATCTCTTAAAATCAGGAATTTTCAAATTGTCCCAGCGTGATTCTAATGCACTGCAGGAAAAGGAGGCTGAGCATGAAGAGGTAAAGGATATGAATGAAGATCAAGATGATCCCCATCTTACTAATTTTACAAGTGAAGAATTGAAAGTTATGACAGTGTTATAAACCAGCTGTATACTGGGATTCAGTGTTATTCTTGTGGTATGTGGTTTATGACATCACATAGAGATGTTTATGCATATCACTTCGATTGGCATTATCTGCAAAACAGAACTGAGTAAGATGTTAGCAGAAAGGTCTCTCCTAGACATTTGTACTACCGTTTAAAATACTGGGTCGAATTGGAAGAAATAGCTGTTCTGGAAGAACATGCAGAATACCAGTGTTTCTAAAAGCTTCATGAAGAGGCTGTCCTCTAATCTCAGGTAGCTTCTAAAGGATAGGAGTTCCAAAGTGTACATACTGGATCAGTTGGAGTATTTGATCCGCAGCTCAAGAAAACAACAACAACAACAACAACAACAACAACAAAAATCAGAAACCAACTCTCCCATCCAGGGTTCTCTCATTGTGATGTAAGCCTGGATTTAAGACCTCCTCTCTCCTTCCATAAACAGCATTCAGTATTCAAAAAAAAAAAAAAAAAGAAGAGGGGATCAAGATCATGATGGGAAACCCACAGAGACAGATGACTGGTGCTAATTGGAGCTCACTGACTCTTGACTGACATCTCAGGAACCTTCATGGGACTGAACTAGGCCCACTGAATGTGGGTGACAGTTGTGTGGCTTGATCTGTTTGTGGGGTCATTGGCAGCAGGACCAGGATTTATCCCAGGTGCATGAACTGACTTTTCAGAGCCTATTCCCGGTGGTGGGATACCTTGCTCAGCCTTGATACAAAGGAGAGCTGCTAGGTTCCAGTTCAACTTGATATTCCACACTTTGTTGAGTATGATGGGAAGCCTTACCTATTCTGAGGAGTACATGGGGAGGGAGGGGGAACTGGGGTTCGTATGTATAATGGAAAAAATTTTAATAAATAAATAAATTTAAAAAAAATCAAAATGTCCATTTTCACTTGTAAAGTATAAATTATAAATAAAAATATTTTGATATAATAAAACATTTGAGTTCACTTCCTCATCTTTGAGCAGCTACAACATTCCCCCATCCCAGCCCTCTAAAGAAGCTATGATATTACATTCTCACATAAGTGTTTGGTACAAGACTCATCTGTACTCTGAGCTCACACATATCTCCCTCCAGAGGCTGTGGCAGGGTTATTCCTGAACACAGGCCACTGTGCCTGCTCACACAGGGTAGACTAGGCCCTTGGGTCCAAGTACACAGGACCAGAAACATCCAGGATTGGAATGACAATTGTCTGCATTAACTGCCTTAGCACTGTGTTGCCTCTGAACAGTGGGGACTGTGTGGTGATATTTCCCAATAGACACCTCCATGGTTTTGCTCCTTGGCCTGGACTGTGCTTCTGACAATGATGTTGCTCCTTGTATCTGGAGGGTAGAATCTGGGACAGATGTACAATGCACAGAACAGCTCACAACAGCAGATTCTCCCATGCAAATGGCCATGGCCAAGGCCAAGGAGCCATGACCAGGACAAAATGTGAAAAAATAACCATCAGATTTCCCTTGGTCTCTGGAGAATTCTTTGCTTGATCCAATGCATATTTTAAATTAGTTATGTTAAAAATCCCAGTAACTAAAAAAACACAATTTATTTTCCTGAGCATGGAAACTAGGATCCAGAAAGCAGCATCCAGAACTGAGCAGCCACTGCAGACTTAGCAATCCCAGAATGAGCAGCAGCTGTAGAAGCTCCCAATGGGAGCAGGAGCAGCTGGAGCATCAGCTGACCCTGCATCAGCACTGGAGAGACATGCAGGGCATCATTATATCACAAAGAGCAGAAACTCTAGAGAGCTACCCTGAACACCGTGGGACTGTGCATTTTCTACTGTAAGGAAGACAGAGTGAGGAGAGTATAATCAGTCAGAGTGTGTGTGGGAGCTGGACTACATCATAAGAGGTATGTTCTGCAACCATGAGGGCAAAGTGGAGATGGCATGGGAGTGGTGAATGTCTGGCAGTGGTGGTTGCTTGGAGAATGCAGCCAGAGGCTTTGGACTCCAGCACCAGAGTAGGTCTGTTAGCAGGCAGTGGGGGTGATCCTGCAGCGCAAGGGCCACGCATGGGTTCCTGCTTAGGAGACTAAACATCCAGAGAATGATGCCAGGGTGTGCACCCTAGGTGGGCCTGGAAGCAAGTGCCCATGGTGCTGTTTTATTTGTACTGAAATGCGATTTTAGTTGTATATTAATAAAGCTGCCTTGGGGTCAGAGCAAGCCATAGCAGAAGCTGGGTGGTGTCTGGGCTCGCCTTTAATTGCAGCACTTTGGAGGCAGAGCCAGGTGGATCTCTGTGAACTCAAGGTCACATTGGAAATAGCCAGGCATGGTGACTCAAAACTTTTCATCCCAGAAAGTGAGCATTTAATTCCAGGGAGTGACAACAGAAAGAGATGGATATATAAGGTGTGAAGTCCAGAAACTAGAAGCAAACTGTTCAGCTGAGATTCATTAAGGATGAGGACACAGAGGTTTTCAGTCTGAGGAAATAGGATCAGCTGACAAAATGCTAAGATGAGGTGGCTGTGGCTTGCTCTGTCTCTCTGATTTTCCAGCATTCACCCAAATTACTGGCCTCGGGTTTGATTTTATTAATAAGTACCTTTAAGATTCATGCTACAGGTGCCTTTCAGTGTGAGTGTGTATGCATTCAGGGAACACCAAGATCCTTGTGGAGATGAGGCAGCATCCCCAAGGATGGATGCCTGGTGGGAGAAGTACTGCAGATCCCAGGGAAATTGCTGGTGGAGGGCCTAAGTATGGAGAGGGTAGTAACTTTTGTGTGCACAGGGTCTGATTCCCTAGCAGTAGCACTTGAACTGCTAAATGAGTCAGAGCCTTACACCAGGATGAATCTCTGGCTACCATTAGGAAACACACAGAGGATGCAAGGCCACCAGCAGAGCAGGTAGCCGGACCAGCTAGCTGAATGGAAGGCACATAGGGACAGGGAGGCAACTTGAGCCCAAGCAGCATGAGAGATTGATGGCACTCAGGCCCCAGGACAAGGACTGTAAAACCGAAAGGGTTGGAGTCATCAGCCAATGCCATGCAGCCTCTGTTTGCTGTCTGTGAACAAATACATGGCTCCCTTAAGAGACAGCTTCCTGGTTCTTCCTGGCTACACAGATGGCTCATTGAAAGAAGTCTACAGTTACTCAGCAATGGTGACATAATCTTTGACCCAGGACATATTTCTTATGGCCTGGCTACCAGGCCATAACGTGCCTCCTAGGCTGAGAGCAAAATTTTAGGGACTCTTGTGTGAAATTATTTGTTGCATTCAAGGGAACTGCAACAAATTTTTGGTTGTGGGTCTCTTTATATTTGGAAATATTTGCTTCAGATTCATTATGATTTAGACAGCTCTAAAGACCTTTCAGGGCAGCTGATGAGCGAGGTCCAGATATTGAGATTTCAGTTGACCTTTAAGGCTAGTATCAGAACTGACTGATCTTCTCAGAATTATGACATGGAATGGACAAGAGTGGTTCATTGCAATGGGACAGTTGTGTTCTCTCTCTCTCTCTCTCTCTCTCTCTCTCTCTCTCTCTCTCCCTCCCTCCCCCCCACACACAAACACACACAGAATATCAACTGTGATGATTAACCAACCATTAAGTGTAAAATGTAACTGTTTGTCAAAAAATGACACTGTGTTTTATAGGAATAGAAAAGTTTGTTTTCTGCCCATGCTTGAGATGAAGCTTCAAAAAGTATAAAGTAAGGGGGATTTGCTATATTCCTCAGTCTATTTAATTTTTTAAAATGTACTGATGAGTAGATGTTGCGACAAAATATTTGTTCCTGGATTAGAGCAGCTCAAATGCAAAAACACTTTCTTATTCTTTGTATGGATAATGATAGCCTGTATTAATGTATCCTATGTTTTGTTTGCAAGAAATGCAAAAAGATCTGTTGGATGTTTGGTCAATTTTGTGAAGTGTTAATATTTCTATTAGGAGTTTTCTTTTGGATGTAAGTTTGTGAGAATTGTATTTGTGTATAGTAATATTCATATTAGAATTATGATGCAACCTGTTAAAGTGAATGGTCATGCTAAGTAGTCCTTAGATTTGATGGAGTTGCATCAGGGGTTTATTGATTTTTAAAAAGTGCTTGAAGCAGCTAAAACTGCTATGAACATCCAGGACCTATTGAAAAGAGCCATTCTATCTTGATCATCCTCTACTCCTTTATTTGGAGGTATAGAAGCTTTAAAGGGACAGGTGTATTGTTGTGATTATTCCAGCTACTTATAAGCTCTTAGTGAAAGCTGCCTAGAGACAAGGTCTGCACCCTCACTTAAGATCTTTATATTACTAAGATGGGGGAATTTGTGGGGTCCCACCAAAGCTCCCCTGGTAACAAGTTATTCAATGTCAGACAATCTGAGCTTGCTTTACCCAGCAGGGCTGTGGAATAAGATTATTTGCTCACAGGCTAGATGACCAGGTATTTTGAAGGGTCTAAACTTGGTTGTACATTGGGCTTTGACCTTGATGTGGTAGCATTTTGCCTCTCCACTTTCTACAGTAAAAAAGAGCTCATTATAATAAATCTTGAGGAGACGTCGTCTTTACCCTGGGCCCACCAACAGATATTCTGTATCTATGTCTTTCTCTGCATCTCAGCCAATATTTCTATCTACTATTTCCTCATTGTGCTCACCTCTTCCAAAAATCTTACCACAGTGTGGAGCTATCCTTCCACATTGGTGGAGCCAAATGTTGACTTCAAGGGCCAAGAAGTTGCTAGTGGGTGTGTGCTGCCTCAGTTGAGTGTTGGGAACTGACTTTATTCCTCTGGAAGAACATCAAGTGTTGCTACATGCTGAGACATCTCTCTACCTCCTTTTTCATTTATACATTGTGTGTGTGTGTGTGTGTGTGTGTGTGTGTGTGTGTGTGTTTTCTGTTTTGCCTGCATGTATATATGTATGTACCACTTGTGCACCTTCAGCAACTAGGGCTCCTTTCTCAACAGACACAAATGACACAGTTAACTGTTTCAATGGGATTCCAGAGTGTTTGAATGATAGGTTCCCAGAAAGTGCTCTCTTTACTGGGAAGGTTTAGACTTAACTTTACAGGCTCCATCCTAGGCAAAGATCCATCATCATAGACTGGACTTTACAAGCTCCATCTTAGGGAAACGGCCAAAATCTCAGACTGCCTGCTGTACTCATAACTGTTTATTAGCCTGGAGGTGGAGGCACAAGACGTTAATCCCACCATTCGAGGAGGACTATGATTTCCACTCCTTCCTGGGCTACACAGTGAGTTCCAGGAAAGGGGCAAAACTACACAGTGAAACCCTGTTTAAAAAGCTTATCGCAGGGGGAGGAGACAGAAGGGTGTGCTTAGACCTATGGGAAATTATGTGAAGGAAGAATGGGAAGGGATAAGTTGGAACTGTTTTTTTATAGATGACCCCCCCACCCATGCACAAGCACATGTGGTTTTAAGTAGCTATGCCCCACCTGCACATAGATCATGTGATCATGCTGCACCCATATTAAGATACCAAGAGGCACAGGGATTAGGTTGGAAGTAACTCACTCAGAGTGTAAATAAAATTCTACCATCCTCTCTAATATGTTTTCTTTTCAGGGCAAGAGGGTGGGGGAGAGGTTGCATTAGAAGTATTCAATGTTTCTTATTTTTAGTTGTGTGTCAGCAGTCATTAATACCACTGAAAAGGAAGCTTTCTTACCCCGCCCCCCCAATTTGGTGTCGGCCTCTGCCTTTGCCTACTTGCTTTGGAAGTTTGGATCTTCTTGCCTCAGCCTCACAAGTAGTTGGAAATACAGGCCTGAAACCCTAGGTCCAGATATATTTTTGTTTTCATTTGATTTTAGAAATGATTTTTAATTTTTTAAATTTTAATTTATGTGTAGTGTTGTGTTGTCTACATGATTTTGTATCTGCCCTGCTGGATTTCAGTGCTTCTTTTGTGGATAATTAATTATTATCCTTTCATTTTACATTTCAGAATTTGGAATGTATATTCTGTGGTGAGGGTATATGTCAGAAAATGTCACTTGTATGGTTTTCTTTTTTGGAGAAAGTGTTTCTCTAAGTAGCCCTGAGTATCCTGGAAATCACTATCTAGACAGGCTGGCCTTGAATTTAGAGACCTGTTTGCTTGTGCCCCAGGTGCTGAGTGATGGGATTAAAGGCTTACACCACCACCACCTAGTAGAAATATGTTACTTTACCAGGAGCTGCCAATGTAAGAACTGCCTAGAGTCTCAGTGTTTGAGTGGACTTTGAACTCATTCTTATTCCATTTACTTGGTTTGTGTGTGTGTGTGTGTGTGTGTGTGTGTGTGTGTGTGTGTGTGTGTGTGAAACACACATGGGTGTTGTCATCATTGGACCAGTTACAAGAAGGGTTTCTCTCCCTCCATCACATGGGTCCCAGGGTTGGAACTCAGGTCCACAGGCTTGCTGGAAAGTACCTTCACCTGCAGAGACATCTTGTTAGCTTGAGTTTTGGGCTTTTAGATAGTATTGGTATAGTTAATGACTGAAGGTCTTTTACAATTGGACTGAATGCATTTTGTATAATTAAGTCTTAGAACACATGAAAACAAGAGAAGGAAATTATAGATTCAAAGAAATGTGTTTGGGTGTCAAGTTGATGAGCCATAGATTTTGGATGATTAAGATTGCTAATCTAGAATCAAGTAGGAGACCAGTCTCTGAGCATAACAGAGATAAACCTCTAGGCAAGTCCATGATTTTCTCCCCTAGGTTATTTAAGGTGTGAAGACCCACATTACTTATGTGAGACACCATGCCATGGACGATGACCTGGACTGAATAAACTGATGTATTTACTCCTGATTCATTTCTCCATGGTCTTAGAATCCGACCTGTATTGCATCGTAAGAAAGTTCTTTATTGCTCATGTCTATTTGGGGTTCTAAATGCCTCCTATACTTGGATGTTAGTATTTTCCTTAGGTCTGGGGATTACTGAGGGTCAGTTTGCACTACAGAAACCAAAGAGGAAAAAGAAACATGAAAGTGGTAAAATGCGAAAGGCTTTGACATGCTAATACATACCTGTAAATCCAGCACTAACTAGGCAGATAGAAGAACTTCCTCCAGTTCAAGGTCAGTCTGGTCAATCTAGTGAGTTCTTTGGAATCGATGATACACACCAATACTGTGTCTCAATGCCATAAGAGAGAAGAAAAGGAAAAATTAACACGAGAGTGAGATAAAGAATATGAATCAACATTAAAAATTTTTAAGGGCTGGCCAATGATGGTGCAAATTAATACCAACAATCAGGAGACAGAGAGAGGCAGGTGGAAGTCTTCAAATTTGATGCCAGCCATGGTTGTCGAGTCAGATTCTTTCTTTAAAAATTAAGAGATAAATAAATAATGAAAACAGACATAAAATCCCACAAATACTATTTCACTAATCAATATCACTCCCTTGTTCAGATATGTATGTATTTTCACCTCCATCAGTAGATATCCTGTTCCTTAACCATGTTCATGTAAAAATACTAACATATGTGTGTGTGTGTGTGTGTGTGTGTGTCTATATATGTGTGCGTATCTTATTATAAAAGAAGTGCCTGACTGCCACTTCAAAGGGATCTGACATTCTCTTCTGGCCTTAAGTGCATCCACAGATGAAGAATATCAGAGGCTCCCTGACACAAATAAAGAGAAAACCTTGTCTTTTTTAATCCCGGGGAAGTAGAGGAATGGGTAAATTAAAATTACCTATATGTAGGTTATATTGCCTATCAGCCTTTTGTTACAAATTGTAAGCTCAATTATTTGTACAGATATTTTTTGAGACAGGGGTTCTCTGAGTAAGAGTCAGGAGACTTTCAGAAGTTTTACCATACCCAATGAACTTATAAATCTTGAGATAATCAGTATATTGATTTGGGAGATAACTTTATGCCCTTTGTGCTAATTTAAGCATAACATGAGGTAATATGCAGCCATAATGTTTTTCAAGATACCAATTTAGGATGAGCATTCAAAGCCATCCATTATGATCACACAACTCTGATTCTTCTAAATCCATGCAACAATCTCTCGTCCAAATTTAAATAAACAGCAAAGTCAGTTTAAATATTTCATGGCTGAGAATCATCAAATTAAAGCTGATTGATTCTAGTAAGTATGCCATCTAAGTTATATCACCTGGGATGGGTAAAAGCTTGAGGAGCAGGTGGAAATTGTATATAACTTACATATTCTTGTTCTTTTTAAAGTCATCTATAAAAACATTAAATGCAATCTCTAATTTTTCAGAGAGGGTTTCTCTGTGTTGCTCTGTCTGTGCCTGAACTCCCTGAAGGCCAGATTGGCATCAAACTCACAGAAATTCGACTGCTTTTGTTAAAGGCATGCACTACGATCAACTGGTTGCTAAAAAATCTTAATTCTTGAATCTGTGGATTTTTAGATATCGTTTTAGGTATTACACAGAAGGTATCTTTAACAATCTTAAGATGGAAAATTGTGAATAATTATCTATAGAATCCAAGTAACATGCTAATGTTATTGTATGTGTAAAACAAATAATTGTCCCCTACTTTATTTGGAGGCACAATAAGTTCTATATGTTCTTTATCAGTAAGGGATCATTTTGAGATACCCCTTTAGCAATCATATTTTTTGATAAATTAATAGCCTGCTCTGTTTTAAATGTTACATTTTGTTGTAAAATTTAACTTTGAGCTTTCAGAAAGCAAGTTAAAGAACATGGAGCCATCTTTAGTAGTGATGAGAGGATTAGAGAGTTCCTGTTGATGTAAACCCAAAGATTTCAAATTTTGCTCTTACCATGATAGTTAAGCATTTATTCAACGATTAGTTAGATGATCAGGAGAAGATAACAACCTCCATAAAATGTATGACTAATATCTCTAGAAATTTATACCACCTTGCCTTGTTGCTTTTTGCCCTGACTGCAATTGTCTCTATCCTATAAGTTGGGTTTGTTTTAATATTTTTCCCTGAAGCGATCATTGATGATGAGTTATTCCTATCTTGAAGGAATAACAAAAAAGAATCTCCAGAAAGGGAGTTTACTTTGGACTCGTTCTGCTATGAGGAAAAAAAAAAACACAAAACATTTAAACCAAACTCAAGCAAACAAACAAACAAACAAAAGCTCCTAAGTTCTGGGCAGTCAAACTTGCTCATGTTGCAGTGTTGGGGTTCCACAGGACATTCGTTGGAACTCACTCTGTTCCACAAGACCCTGGCAGCCCTAAATCAGATGCCTGGGGCTGGAGAGATGCCTCAGGGGTTAAGAACACTGATTGCTCTTCCAGAGTTCCTGAGTTCAATTCCTATCAACAAGTGGCTCACAACCAGTTGTAATGAGATCAGATGCCCTGTTAGGGCCTGCAGGCAGAATAGTGTATATACAATAAATAAATAAATAAATAAATAAATAAATAAATAAATAAATAAATAAATAAATAAATTTTTAAAAAGCTGCAGACTGGAGGGCTTAGAGTTCCTGCCACAACACTCATGCAAGTTAAAGCCCCAATATGATTCTGTGACCATGGTGAAGCCTGTGGCTGGAGTTACATTTCACCCACCATGACAAGACCTGTGAAGATGTGTGGCAGAAAAATTACTTTCTCACTCTCACCCTGTCTCCTTTTCTTCCTCCTAGAGGTCCGAAGCAATCCATTACCATACTGGAGCTTGTCAAATGATTCACATTGAGTTTATCTCACTTGTTGTGGGCTAAGCATATGGAGTTGTAGAGTTGTTGCTCTGAATATTTTGTTCCTTTCCATCTTAGCAAATATCTCAATAACTGTGCAAAATGCTTTGTATCAGAGGACTGAGCAGAACCCATGTTAACTTTCACACTCACCGACAGTCGTGATCCCTTGGGTGAGAAGACGGTGTTTCCCAAACACCTAAGTGCATTTAAACACCACTTTTCTTACCTTCTCTGATAGTTGTGAGTCCCATGTTGCAGCCCAGGTCTGGTACTTTCCATGAAGGCTTTACAGTAGCCAGGTAAAAAGGGGGACATTTAGATCCCAGATGAGAACTAGATACATAGAACTTTAATTGTTTTTAAGATTTATTTTCATGCTGGCTGTTGTAACTCAGACACACACACACAGAGAGACACACAGACACACTGTCACAAACACACACAAAACACACATACACACAAACACACCCTTGGATCTCAGTACTGGAGGGGGAGGATGATCTATGACTTGGAGTTTGGTCGGGTCTACATAGCCATTAGAAAAAAGCAAAGTAATAGGATACCTACACAATAAACTCCACAGACCCAACAACTGACACTGTAAAAACAGGTTTTATGCACCACCACAGCCTTATCCCCAAAATATCTACTTAAGATTGGCTGAGCATGGCCCAGGGTGGTGACACATGCCTTTAATCCCAGTAAACTCCTGAGGCAGAGCCAGGTGGATCTCTGTGAGGCTGAGGCCAGCCTGGTCTACAAAGTGAGATCCAGGAGAGACACAAAAACTACACAAGGAAACCCAGCCTGGAAAAATAAAAACAAAGAAACAAACAAAAAAAAGATTACAAGAGCATGCAAGCAGACATCTGAGAAGGAACATGTATGTCTCTGCCTTAACCTTGGGGATTAAAATTTAACAAATCCTTGTAAGGAGGTACAGAATGGCAGTGATCTCTAATGCTCAACCTCCCACTCCGCTGGCCAATGATGAGGCAACCATGACTTGGGTCTTCCTAAGATTCCAACAACTATATTGGCAGAAATGGAGATATTCTCCTTTTTGTTTGTTGTTTCCTGTTTGTTGAATTGGGTTTGCTTTGTTTTTTCAAGACAAAGTTTCTCTGTGTGACACTGGCTGTCCTGGATCTCACTCTGTAGCTGGCTTCGAGTTCCCCATTTCTGGCTCCTGTGTGTTGAGATAAGAAAGCCCTGATGAGATATTCTAAAGAGATACTTGTGGGCCTTCATTGGCTATTATGGAGTTGAGACAATATCCCCAAAATGGGATTTTCCCAAAAAATATTTTTTCCCTGACTGACATAGTACTATGTAGACTTTGCTGTCCTCAAAATCAAAGAGATCTGACTCCTTCTGTATTTTGGGAAGAAAGGCATGCACCAGCATACTGGTTCTCATTTTGTCCACATTAAATCTGATCCACATAGTTCATTCAGAAGGTTTCATTACATATAGACCTTTTTAAAAATTTCTTGCAGGGGAATAGGCTACAAAAGAACATGGAGCTCTGTGAGTGTGAGGGTTAGACTGAGGTCCAAGTAAGCTACTTCTCTGTAATAGTTGTAATCAATCTAAAAATGAAAACAGAACAAAACAACACAACAAGAAATTTTCAGTGGACATGATCATATTCTTTTGGACATTAAGTCCAACCAAATAGAAAAGAATCATTGGGACCTAAAGGCAGCATACATCTTTGGAAGGGTCTCTCTCTCTCCCCACCTTCTCTCATTCTCTCTCATTCTTTTTCTTTCCTTTGTACTTGACTGCTATCTCTTCATATATACCTGCACAGTTCCACCACAGAAGAGAGCATTAGATATTCTTTCAGATGGTTGAGTGCCAACATGTGGTTGCAGAGAGTTGAACTTAGGACCTCTGGGAGAGTCTCCAGTGCTCTAAATCTCTGATTTTCGTCACCAAATCAAGACACAGTTTTTTTTTGTGTAGCCCAGGCTTTCCATTAACTTTTTCTGTAGACTAGGATGGCCTTGATTCAGAGATTTACCAGGTTCTGCTCCCCAGTGCAGTCCTTTCTTCCTGCACAATCATTTTCCCATAGGCCTAAGCTCAACCTTCTGTCTCATTCCCCTAGTAAACTCTTTATTTTTTTAAAATGTTTCTCTGTGCAATTTTGCCTTTTTCCTCAAACTCACTCTGTAGCTCAGGCAGGCCTGGAATTCAGGGGCCGCCTGGATTGCTGGGATTAAAGTCTCGTGCCTCCACCTCCAGGCTAATAAACTGTTACTCAGTAAAGCAGGCAGTCTAAGATGGTGGCCTTTTCCCTAAGATGGAGCTTGTAAGGTCAAGCCTAAGATGATGGATCTTTCCCTAGGGTGGAGCCTGTAAATTTAAGTCAAGTCCTTCCCAGTAAAGACAGCACCTTCTGGGAACCCATATTTCAAACACCCTGGAATTGCATTGAAACAGTTAAAATGTCTTTTTGTGTCTGTTGAGAAAATAGCCCCAGTGGCTCCTGGAAGCAGACAAAGATTCCCTGTGAAACCCTGGTTTTTGTTCCCTGAGGTTCCCCTGGGTTGTCCCCCATCCCTCCTCCTTGATCAGCCTGTGGTGAAGCCACAGCCTCTAGAGATCTGGGGAGCAAGGATGAAGTGTTAGAAGGGAGGCATGGTGAGAAACAGCTTCAGCTTTGATAGCATTGACTTCAGAGAGAGGCCAGCCTGGGAGCCATGTCAGAGCAAACTCTGGCTGAAGCCAGGGCCCTTGGGTCAAGGGAGGACACCTGTCAGGATTATCAGTCCTTTATGGAAGACCTGACCTTCAATAGCAAACCACATATCAATATGCTGACCACTGTAGCTGAGGAGAACTTGCCATTTGCCAAGAAGATCCTCTCTCACTGAGGCCCCAAACCCCACGGTTCCTTCTTCAGAGAAGCTTCCTCTTAGGTACCACAAGGATTCTATGGTGTAAAACGTTGAAAGAGAGTATCTCACTGCCTTTACTAAAAATCTAGTTGCAACATTTATTTGTGTATTTGAAAAGGTAGATGAAAATACTAGAAAATGTTTGTTTAAATGACGTTCCACATGAGATGAATATTCCCTTTGAAGAAACGTTGTGCCTTGGATGTCAGAGTCAATTCATTAGATGGTGCTGGCCTAGTAAACCTCTGCCCCCTAATTTGAAGCCATCCAGGATCCATATAAAGCCCACATTTAAATGGAGCCTTCAGCCCCTGGCACACTGGTCAGCTCCCCCAGTTTCTCCACATCTCTGATTGACCCTGACATACAAAAGAATCTCCCTGAAGAACAACCGATAAGGCAACAGTTATGGTGACATTTTATTTGTGCTTTAATGTGATATTTTATTTGTATGTTAATGAATAAAGTTGCCTTGTTATCAGAGCTAAAAGCAAGCTATTAAGCTGATCTGGTAGTGGTCCCACACACCCTCAATTGGATTACGAGGCAGGCACAGTCTCTGTGGGTTCAAGGACACACCCAGCATGGTGACTCACGCTTTTAAGCCCAATCCCAACCATAGAGACCTGGAGGTCTGTATAGCTAGGCAGTGACAAGAAAGTCATGTGGTTGGGTTTAGAACAAATCAGAAGGCAGAACAGAAAGGCAATAAAAATACAGGACAGGGGAAGTGGGTCTCTCTCTCAGGGGCAGGACAGCAGCCAGTGGAAAGGTAATGTGATCATAGCTCTTGGCTAAGGCTCTTAATTCTAGGCTTTTACATCTATTTGGCTCTGTATCTTATTTAAACAGACAGTTTAGAATTTCATCGACATTTGGTAGCACACACCCTTAACCCCCATCATTTGGCCGGTAGAGTCTTCGTGTGATGAAGGACATAGCCAAGCAAGGTGAGCTGAACTTTTAATCCCAGTCCCAACCATAGAGACCTGGAGGTCTGTATAGACAGGCTGTGATAAGGAAGACAAGTGGTTGGGTTTAGAGCCAATGAGAAGACAGAACAGAAGGGCAATAAAAAGGTAGTCACAAGGGAAGAAGTTTTCTCTCTCTCTCTCTGGGAAAGCGAAGGCAGCGAGGTGGTCAGATAAGGTAGTAGTGGCCCTTGCTCTAATCTCTTGGCTTTACCTCTGTATTTGGCTCTGTTTCTTATTTTAATAAGACTGTTTTGAATTTCTTCATTACATGCAAATCAGATTTTTGAGTGACTGTTGAAAAAGGCATCAGAGTGCAAGTGATTTAGCATATCTAAAAAGCAACAGAAGAATACGGTTCTTCTTCACAATTGTTTAATGGCTTTACATACTTCATAGAAGGATCCTAAATTCTGTCCATAACAAAGACTTACAGCTCAATTAAAACTCAGTGTCAGGTGGTGGTGGCACAAGCCTTTAACCTCAGTACTCGGGAGGCAGAGGCAGGCAGATCTCTGTGAGTTAGAGGCCTGCCTGGTCTCCAAAGTGAGTTCCAGGAAAGGTGCAAAGATACACAGAGAAACCCTGTCTCGAAAAACAAACACAAAAACAACAAAAACAACAAACAAAAAAAAACAAAAGCTCAGCAAATCAAAAAACATACAACAAGGTATTAGAATAGAGTGCCAAACATTAAGAAACAGGGTATGCACCATTCTCTCCTTCAAGGCTATAGTGATGCTCTTCATGGTTCCATGCTTGTTTGGTTTTGTTTTTTGGAGACAGTGTTTCTCTGTGTAGCCCTTGTTGTTCTGGAAGTCACTCTGTAGAGCTGGATGGCCTCATACTCAGAGATCCACCTGCCTCTGCCTCACAAATGCTGGGATCAAAGGTGTGTGATATGACCTCCCACCATTTTTTTAAATTTATTTATTGTTATTTATTGTGCACTGTTGTGGTACATGCACGTGTGTCCGTGTGAAGGTCTAGACTTAACTTTACAGGCTGCATCCTAGGGAAAGGGCCACCATCTCAGACATGACCGTCTATGTTGCATCTTAAGGTAAGGGTGACCATCTTACACAGTGTGCTGTGCTCAGTTCCAGGAAGAATCTCGGGAATGCCAGGACAGTTTGAACAGATACAGGGCAGGAAAATTTCACAGGATTCAGATACTTTTGGAGAGATGGAAGTGGACAGAGATTTCTGGTGAGGCTGTGAAGTTTCTTCCTGGAGGTTCTATCTGGGTCGTCCCTCATCCTTCCTCCATGGTGCTCATATGGTGAAGACCCAGGCACAGGAGAACCAGGGAGCAAGGCCAATGCATTGAAAGGGGGGCGGGTGTCAGGCGGCTTCACCTTAGAAGGCAACAAACCTCAGAGGGGGGCACTGAACAATGTCAGAGCAGATGCCAGACAAGGCTGGGGCTGCCGGGGTCCTGGAAGACATCTGTCAGGATTATCAGTCATAGTTGGAAGACCTGACCTTCAACAGCAAACCCCACATCAATATGCTGACCATTGTAGCTGAGGAGAACCTGCCCTTCGCCAAGGAGATCGTCTCTCTCATTGAGGCCCAAACAGCCAAGGCTCCTTCTTCAGAGAAGCTTCCTCTTATGTACCTCATGGATTCTATTGTGAAAAATGTTGGAAGAGAGTATCTCACTGCCTTTACGAAAAATCTAGTTGCAACATTTATTTGTGTGTTTGAAAAGGTGGATAAAAATACTAGAAAAAGTTTATTTAAATTACGTTCCACATGGGATGAAATATTCCCTTTGAAGACACTTTATGTCTTGGATGTCAGAGTCAATTCATTAGATCCTGCTTGGCCTATTAAACCTCTGCCCCCTGATGTAAAGAATTCTAGCATGCAGGTAAATTGCAAATTTTTAAATAAATCACCTGAGGAAGCTTCAGCACCTGGGACAGTGCTCAGCTCCCCCAGTATCTCCACTCCTCTGATTGAACCCCACATTCAAAAGAATCTTACTCAAGAGCAACTAATAGGGCAAGAGGTACTTGAAAACCCAAAACAGTTGTTAGAACTTCAGCAGAAGAAGCAGGAGCTTGAGTTGGAAGAAGCTACGGCACCACTGGCAGGATCTCTCAGTGTTCAGCAGGAGACAGCTAACATGGATCCTGGTACACTACCATGTAAGTAAGTTACATGTTTCACAAATTCCCACCATGGGCATAAAAACTCCCCATCAGGTTCCCGTGCAACCTGACAAAAGCTGACCAGGTCCATCTTTACAAATTCAAGACATGAAAAGAATTACACAGGATCCCCATCTGAACAGGATGAGCCAACATTCTTCCCATGGCAAAGAGCAGAGTCTCAGGAAGGAATTTGTAATGAACCAATTAAACCAGTCTGATAGTAAAACAAGGAAAACTGTATCCTCTGAAAAACTAAATTTATCCAAGCAAACAAAAAGTGTGTCAAGTGAAAGAATAACCAAGTATGAACTTGACCAGTTAGATTCTAAATCTATATCTAAATCACAATCACATTCATAAAACAAATCATCCCACAAAAAAGACTTGAAAAATCAAGAATGGGAAAGGATGAGTGTGTGTGGTGTGAACAAGAGAGATCCACGAATAAAAGAGTATCTTCATGCTAGAGCTGAGGGCAAAGAGGAAGATGTAAAAGAAAAGAGAAAAACTGCAGAGAAGGTGGATGAAAATGAGCACATGGAATCATCTGAACACAGGCTGATTGGAAGTAGAAGTCAAATCGTAAATGGCATTGTGAAAAAACAGGACATGTTTACCGAAGAATTGGAAAAAGAGGGGCCCAAACCAGGGAGCTCAAGGACTCAAAAGAGATCAAGATCAAGGTCACCGAGGTCTCGGTCACCCAATGGAAGGCAAAGAAGTATATTTCCAACCTTGGCCCCCAAAACTAGAAAGATGCATGAGTCAGGACTTAAACAGTCACATATGGAAGAGTTCCCAGCATCTTCTAGGGAAGAAAGAAACGTTAAGGGAAGTACTAAGCAGGATGGTCGAGATCCCAGACAGCTGAAAAAGATGGATGAACATTGGCCAAAAGAAACTGCAAGTCCACCTTCTATGAAGTCAGGTGCTGAGCCAAAACAGAATATAGACAAATGGCAATGTTGAAAATCATCCAAAGGATGGAAATCTAGTTAGCAAGAAAGTAAAAGCATCCACCTGTGTGGTGAACATAGTAAAGCACCTCATTTAAGGCATCGGGAGAGCTGGTCAAGCACTAAAGGAATGTTGTCCTCATGAACCCCAAAGCAGCACCATTGACCAACTGGACATGCCGATCTTCAGATTCCTAAAGAGTTAACCATTGCAAGCAAAAGGGAAGTCCTTCAAACTTTGAGTGAACGTTCAGCTTCTGGTGACATTTCACAAGATCAATTCCTTGGTGTTGTGCATCAAATTCAAAAGCTCTTTCAGTATCAAGAAGGTGGAAGAGAGGAGCAGAGATCTCCCTTCAATGGTTGTTTTCCATTTAAGTGACCTAGATATGAAGATTCAGATAAACTGTTTGTAGATGGCCCAGCATCAAGATTTGCTGGCCTTAATACCAATGAGCGGCTTACAGCTTTAGCAGAAGACAGACCATTATCAGATGGACCTGGTAGGCCATGTGAGAGGAGATATGTCCCACCCAAGATGATTTTGGAAGGACCTAATAAATTAAGCCATAGAATGGATGGACACCCTACACCAGCTTCTCTTGGGTTGGAGGGATCACAAGGACAAAGCAGGGGAGGAGGCCCTATGCAATGCAGAGGACCACAAGGTCAGTTGGGAGGTGCGTGTCCTTTGAGATTTGAAGTTCGTCCAGGACCAGTACAATTACCTCTGCGACATGAAAGGACAATTGTTCAAGAAGGAGGAGGAGGAGGAGGAGGAGGAGGAGGAGGAGGAGCAGGAGGAGGAGGAGGAGGAGAAAGAGATAGTTTTCTATTTGAAGGTTCACCTAGTCTGAGTTTGGAGAGATATAAAGGTGGTTTGGGATTTGAATGACCTGGGGGTCCGCCTTTGGGCATTGTGAGGTCTGAAGGCCCTCAGGGACATCCTGTGGGCTGTCTTAGATTTGATAATCCTCGATGCCAGCCTGTAGGTGGGCTCAGGTTTAAGGGGGCTCATCATCAACCACGGGCACCGATTAGGTTTGATGGGCCTCATGGTCAGCCAGGTGGTGCTATCTGATTTGAGGGTCCTTTGCCACAGCAAGGAGTTGGAATGAGGTTTGAGGGTCCCCATGGTCAGGCTGTGGCTGGTGTGAGATTGGAAGGACATAATCAACTAGGTGGGAACCTTATGTCTGAGGGACCACATGGCCAACCAGGGTTTGGCATCAGGTTTGGAAGGACCTTTAGTACAACAGGGAGGTGGAATGAGGTTTGGGGGTCCTGTGCCAGGAGGTGGCCTGAGAACTGAAGCACCTGTGGGTCAAGGGGGTCCACGATTTCAAGGTGGTCACTCTGTAAGGTTTGATGGACAGCCAGGTCAGTCATCACTTTTGCCAAGATATGATGGAACACACAGCCTGCCAGGTCCTAGATTTGAAAGAGCTGGTCAGCCATGTCCACAGAGACTTCCTGGGCCACCTGGTCAGCGGGTTCAACTGAGATTTGATAGTGTAACTCAAAGATTTGATGGGCCACAACAGCAGCAAGCATCAAGATCTGATATTCCTCTTTGTGTGCAAGGTACCAGATTTGACAATCATCCTTCCCAAAGGCTTGACTCTTTCCATCAGACTGGCCCATATAATGACCCACCTGGCAATGCTTTGAATATTCCAGTTCAAGAACTACAGTTCCAAAGAAATGAAGAGATATTTGACACACCTCAAGGACCAAATTTTAATGGACCTCATGGCCCAAAGAATTTCCCAAAGGCCCGTAACAGAGCGTCAGGACACTATTTGGATGAAAAGAATCTTGAGAGTTTTCAGTTGGGAAACTTGGGCAATTTACCTAGTCCAATGTCAGTAGGAGCTCTTCAGACATCTCAACAGGTTCTGACTGGTGTAGCTCAGCCAGTAGCATTTGGTCAAGGACAGCAGTTTTTACCAGTTCATCCACAGAAGGCTGGAGCTTTTCATCCAAATCCTTCATGAGGTCTTCCTAAGGCATATCCTGATCATCATCTCAGTGAGGTGGATGTGAAGGAATTGTATGCAAAATTGGTAAAAATGTGAATTCTCAAATTGTCCCAGCCTGACTCAACTGCAACCCAGGAAAAGGAGGCTGATGTTCAGCTTCCCCCTGAAGAGGCGAAGGATCAGAATGAAGATCAAGATGTTCCAGATCTTACTAATTTTACAACTGAAGAATTGAAACAACGTTAGGACAGTGTTATAAACCTGCGGTGCACTGGGATTCAGTGTCCTTCTTGTGGAATGAGGTTTGTGATATCCCAGAGAGATGTTTATGCAGATCATTTGGACTGGCTTTATCGGCAAAAATAGAAGCAAGCAAGATGTCAGCATAAAGGTCACTGATAGATGTTGGTACTACAGTTTAACAGACTGGATAGAATTTGAAGAAAGAGCTGATCTGGAAGAATAGTCAAAAAGCCAGTTGTTTGAAAAGGCTCATGAAGAGGATGTCGTCAAAGCTTAGGAGGCTTCTAAAGAAAAGGAGTTCCAAAGGGTCCCTGCTGGACCACCTAGAGCACTTGTGAGTTGTGAAATTTGTCAAGAACAATTTGAACAGTTCTGGGATGAAGAGGGGGAGACATGGCAATTAAAAAACGCTATTGGAGTAGACAGAAAGATTTACCATCCATCGTGTTATGCGGATTACCAAAATACATCTTCTTTTGATTGGACACCATCTGCCATCAAGACTCCAGTTGAAAACCCTTGGAACATTAGGGTGAAGCGCGAAATGAACCTGGTCTGCCTTGTGAACAGGAACAGTGCCCTGTGCTCAGGATGAACACTGCCTCAGCCTCTGGAGGGAGATGTGTGTGAGCTCACAGCACAGATGAGTCTTGTACCAAACACTTATGTGAGAATGTAGTGTCACAGCTACTTCAGAGGGCTTGGATCGGGGAGTGTTGTAGCTGTTCAAAGATGAGGACGAGAACCCAACTGTTTTATTTTACAAATATTTTTTATTATAATTTACAGTTCACAAGTGAAACTCGTACATTTTGACACATACAATTTCATTTTGTTAAATTTGCACTCTCTACAGAACTTTCACACACAAGCACCTGAAGTGTGCAGGCAGTGGGAAATGCAAATACTAAAATGTGTTTTAAACAAGTGATAGCTGAAGGTCTGCCACAGATAGAAAAATTTATATACATATATTTCTATATAGACATAAAAAGTCTTCACTTTCTAATCCAAAAGCAGCTTTTGTTAAAAAACAAAACCATATTTTCTCATTTGATTTAAACTGACTCAACTGTATCATTTTCTGTTTTAATGTCAGTGGGTGCTGCTACACTTCTTCTGAACAGGCTGGTGGGGCATCAACGTGCTCTTCCTTTACTTTGGGACTTTCACAGGGGTCTTGCGATTCCTTTTGACAATG
>NW_023412890.1:0-2209 GCF_903995425.1 Onychomys torridus
TACTTCTGCCTTGACGTCTGCCCATCTCCTTGTGGATTCATTCTTGGTCTTAACAGCAATCTTGGTCCAGTCATAACTGACAGATTCAGTCTTTCAGAAAGCCTCACTTGGTCCAATGAGAGGTGGCAGATTCTGCTTCTCAGAAAGCCACTGTTGGTCTAATCAAGGCTCTCAGATTCCCTATCTCCTGAATTTACTCTTTGTCCAATATTGACACTTTTTACAATGGGAGTTCTCTCTTTCTCTGGGCAGCGTGGTACCATATTTGTAGATCTTTGAAGTGTTTGAAGATTACTCTCTACCTGAAATATATGTATGTATACCTAGAAAACTTCACATGACTATAAGTTTAACTGTCATAGAAGACTAATTGATCTGTCTTTCTTAATTATCCATTACAATCTAAATGAGTTGTCTAACCATAAAACCTCAAATGATAGTAGAAATATATTTTATACAGAATAACAAAATTAACTTTAAGTTTGTATCAAATAGAACTAATCTATACCAATTAAGACATTTTAAACAAGTTTTGTGTTTTAAAAAGTAAGTTCATTAATCTACCCTTTTATCTTTTACATCTATATCATATGTCCTTTTTTTTAAGAAAGAGATCACATTTAAAATCACCTGATTTAAATAAAACTATTGTTTTTTTCTGTCCCTCATAAGGGGCTCCTTTTGATTTGGGACTCAAGAATCACTTAACCCCCTTTTTTGGGCAATATTTCTGTCTGGGTTTAGAGAAAGAGTGAGCCAATTCCATCTCCAAAGCAAGGTTGAGAATTTGGGAAATTTGGCGTAGTTTCTCTTACTGTTTACTGCTGGAGTGGGGTGCTGTTCTTATGGGGACACAAAGTAATTTTAGGATTTGGAGTAGTCTCTGTCAGGGTAAACCTCTGAGTCAGCTGCCTTGAAACCATCTGGATGTTGGATCATCTGGGCCATTGTGTTATCCGAGACCTTTTAGGTGTCTGGCTGATCAAAACTGATGTGTCTTAATGTGGAACAAATCCATAGCCTCTGGCTTTCTGTGAAAATAAAAGCAGAGCCTCTTTTTCATCCTTTTGATCTCTGAGTAAGGCTTTTTTGGTCTTCCTTCATGGATTATGAGCATAGCTGCGGTATAACTTCTGCTTAAATCTACTTCAATATTTTTGTGGATTTTGGGTAATTATGGAAGAGGTCAAACCCTAAGCCGGCAATGGAGACAAAATTAGAAGAAGAAGCATAGAACAAGGCATCCAAATGTCATAAAAATAACTATTGAAATAATTTCTAAATAAAATTTCTTTCTCCTTAGAGATTTCATTCGGAAGTGATTGATGTTATCGTTACACAACGTCAAGCATGCGAAAACACAGGAACAGTAAAATTCGGGCAATTGAAAAGATAAACGGCTCCTTGGTCTATATTTATTTAACCATAAGTTCTTGTCTTTGCATGAACGATTGACGTGACAAGGCAATGTGATTATGACAGTTGAATCTGACTGCATGGTTGGACATATTGTTTCACCTTAAGGGTACAATTGGAAGGACTCAACATCAATGATCCATGACTCAAGTTTGAGAGCATCTCTCCACTCACCTTGTATGAGTTGCGTATATAGGGGTACCTGGCAGCCTGTTGTCAGCGTATTGTGTCAACGCAATATGCTGGGTTTTGGTATTGTTCTCCATACTTGGCCATGCCTCCTCTTAGTAGCACAGAGCTCAGACATCGGCAGCCAACAACTTCAAGCTACACGCAGGACAGAACTAACTGGAGAAAGAATTCTCTATTCTTGGATTCAGTTGATCGATAAACAAGCTTGCTCCCATGATCCCTACGCTTGGAAGGTACACTTTGTACCCTACCAACCCTCTTTTGGAAAGTGAAAAGGTCAGATGGGCAGTCCGCAAGACCAAGCTAGGATCTTTCAGTCCTTTCTTTAACGAAAAGATGGGATATAGCACTAGTAGAAAATCTGGGTTAATTCGTATAATTCAAATTGGATTGTTTAACTCTACTAAACAAAAAGCATTTGTAATTTGTAAAAGCTGTTTTGATATATTACAAACCAATATTCTCTTAACCTATCTCTAATGGTTTTAGGTCCCTCATTACAATGGGGTCAAACAAATTATGAGTAACTTTTTATATGAGAACACCTTTTGTCTTTCAAAGTTTGGATTTTTTTGGGATCTGTACTTTTGGAATAAATGAT
>NW_023412891.1:0-8102 GCF_903995425.1 Onychomys torridus
AATAAAAACTCTTCTGTGGATTTGTCATGTTCGGGACGATTCCTAGCAGGTAAGAGCCAAATAACTAACACCTACCTTTTCGGGAGTAGCTCTGTGTAACATTTATTGGCCTCCTGAAATTCATCTTGCCTCTTTTGAAAATAGCTTAAAGTTTGTGGGCCTGAATGTAGCCATTATGAGACCATTAGTTCTGCTCCTTGTGTGCTGTCTGATTTTTGTTTGTTTGTTTGTTTGTTGTTTGTTTGTTTTTTTCCTCATGGTTCTTAGTTGTTCTACTGCAGAGCTGCCAGCTTAAGTCAGGCTGGGATCAAGAAAAATAGGACTTGGTGTTTCCTATTCTTTTTTATGGTTTTTTTGCTTACCATTTGTTTTTCCAGCCTGTGGTATTTTGATGACAAGTCTCTCACCTATTCAAATTAACTTTTGAAAGTGTCAGAACTTTGGGCCTTTTGTCAGAACTGTGATTTGGTTCAAATTGAGTGTCTTCTGCATTCAATCCCATCCTGTACTTCTTCCTTTCATATCCTTTTCTTTGGGTCTTAGCTCCACATCTTGAGATTTGAATCCATGACCTGAAGCTATTTAGAAATCAGGAAAGGAGAGAGCAAGCACAGCAGGGTGTGGGGGGAATGCAGAGGAAGAGCAGCACCCCAGTAATCTGAATAGGAAATGACAGAATGGGACGGGGCGACTTCAGTTGGGACAGGAGGGAGGTAAACACAGAAGGGGCAGAAAGAGCGCTGAATGACAGGAAATGTGACAATTTCAAAGGAATCACGCTATTAACAGTCTATACAAAAGTACCTAAAATGCAATAAGTCTATGAATGAATATACATAAATAGTTCATGTGTGAAGTTTCCATCTGACTGAACGCTTCTCTGAAGAGCAACAGAGTGCCTAGAAAAAATGTTAACACCTGTCATGGGAAACAAATTTCTGAGATTTTTCCAATGTTTTCCAAGAAATTTCTAAAATACCAGAATTTAAGTTCCTGCTGCCAGAAAGAATATCTAATTTATAAATAACACCTAGATCCCCTGAGTTAAAACTATTCTGAACATCTCACCCAAATCTTGCTTCTGTATAAGAGAAGTTGTTATTTAAGGTTCAAAGGGGGAAATAGAAAGCAATGAATTCTGATTGGAGAAGAAGTAGTCTCCCCTAGCATAGAGTGCAGTTTAAAAAATTAACTGGAAACAGGAAACATTTAAAATGGAAGGAAGTACTTTGAATGAGGCAGAAGGGTACTCCAAGAATATTTAGAAATTAGAAAATTGGAAGGAGAACCAAAAAAAAATCTGACCTCCTGGAGAAATATTCTAAGTGAACCCATTACTTTATATGCTAATTAAAATACAATGCAGTCTAAGGTGGGTTCTTCATTTATCATGGTATCTATTTCCTGGGTCTCTCACTTTGTCCCTCATCTAGGTCAAACCTCCCATTTTCTTATGTTCTCTTCCCCCATCCCTTGCCCTCCATTATGAAACCTCACCCCATTTGCTCCATCTATTTCTCCTTTGCTGGCCATTTATGCATCCCTCTTCGGGGCCTCCTTGTTAGCTATCTACTCTGGAGCTACGGGTTGTAGTCAGATTCTACTTTCCTTTACATCTAGTATCCAATTATGAGTGAGCATATATACCTGATATTAGTTGCAATAATTAGAGGGTGCCTGAACTGGCCTACTCCAGTAATCAGATTAGTGACTACCCTAAGTGTCATCATAGAGTCGTCATCCAGTTACTGATGGAATCATATGCAGAGATCCATAGCAGCATACAAGGCCAAGCTGCAGGCCCCAATTGATGAGAGAATGGATTATATAAGCAAGGGAAATCGAGATCATAATGGGAAAATGTACCGAGATGGCCACCCAAACTAGTGGAAACTCATGAACTATAGACCAATAGCTGTGGAGCATTCATGGAAGGAAAGATAGTTATTTAGCTTGAACTGTTTAGGGAGCCCCCACATAGTGGGATCAGAAACTATCCCTGATGCATAAGTGAGGTTTTTGGAGTCCAGTGAATATGGTGGAACACCTTACACAGCCTTGGTGTGGTGGGGGCAGGCTTGGACCTGCCTCAAGTGAATATACCATGTATATTAAATCCAGGTGTTAATATACCAATTAATAGCATGGGAGACTTGTTTTGGAGGAGGTAGGAATGGAGGTGGATTGGGAGGTAAGGCTAGGGTGTTGGAGGAGGAGGATCTGTGGTTGGTATTTAAAATGAATAGAAAAATTTCTTAATAATAAAAATAAATAAATACAAAGTTAATGTGAACTCAGATACAGCCTGACTCAAGGTCATTTTTCTGCATCTCAATTTTTATTATCTCTCTGAAATCAATGTGTACTTTGTTCAAATTTTCTCACCACTCTAATGATAATATAAGGTTTTCTAATTTCCATTGTACTAACATCTGAACTGTAAATTAAAAATAAATGTGGCAGATCAAAAGAAGGGATCATAAGTCCTAGTGAGAATATGGAAACCCAAGTATCAGACAATAAAATAAAAATGAGAACAAAACATCGGCAGCTAGCAAGGCAGTTCCTGTCACTCTATGATCATATAAAGACTCTCAAAAACTGCAATTAATAGCATTATTTACTCTCAAAGGAGAAAAATTATGCCTTGACAACTGCCTAAAACAATGTGTCAAAGTTTTAAACACATTCTCTCTCTGGAGAAAGCCATGAAAATGTCCTACACATGAACAACTAAAGGCAAGGCAGAGGAATGTAGAGAGATTCAGAGCACCAAATGTACAAAATAACATAAAAGAAAATAAACTATTTTCTTTGAGAGAAGAAAAAAAGAGAACAGGAAGACACCTCCTAGAAGAGTGTTTTGTGAATAAAGGAGAGGGAATGCCCTGACTGGGAAAGAAAGTTACATTCATGTGAATGCAAACTTACTTGAGGACAATGAAATCCGGATTCTGAAAAGAAATGAATTTTAAAAGCACTGACTCTATCGTAATTTTATCTTCATATTTAAATCATTTAGTATTCTGTAATAATGACCAAAAAGTGAAAAAAGTGGGCAGAGGCAGGCAGGCAGACGGAGCCAGTGCTTCAGAGGCAGGCAGGCGGAGTGGCGGGACTGTGGCCACAATTTTAATAAAGACCAGAAACTGAGCTACCAGTTGCTGAGGAGTTAATGAAGGCATTCTCCTAATCAAGAGCTTGGAACAGGGATGCCTTTAATCCCAACACCCCAGTGAAGGAGCCTAGAATGGATCTACACACTGTCTGAGGCCAACCCAGGGCCCAGCTGCTGATCCTGCAAAACCCAACATCTTGGAGGTGTTGCTGAGACAACCCTACTCAGCTGAAATCCACCTGGGAGAGGAATCAGAAAACTACAGTTTGCAGTCTGAGGAAACAAGAACACCTGAGAAGCTGACAAATGCACAAAACATGACCTGAGAACATGAAAGAAGGCACCGCCCAGCCACGGAACAAGATAAACAGAATTGTAAGTATACACTTTACCAACTGAGAAAAGGTAAGTTCCCATCTCCAGACTGGCAGATCATGTCTCTAACTCCTAGGCCCTACCCATTGGAGTCCCAGCAACCAGACAGCTACCTTTCCCTACTCTCCCCCCCCAAAAAACAAACCAAAAAACTAAACCCTTCAAACCTAACAACCACTGAAACTATAAGCACACCCTACACCAACCAGGAAGAACTGCTCCCAGAGACAGAACCCACTAACACTGATCTGACTAAGCTGATCCTGAAGAAACAGAACCAGCAGCACAAATTTAACAAAGAAATCCTAGTGAACCAAGATTAACAATTACAACGAGAGAGGCACCTTCAGACACAGAGACTACCTGCACCGAACAGAGGAAGAGATGAGTAGATGCCAGTGCAAAAACACAGGCAACAACATGAAGACCTATACAACAACATCACAACCTAGTGACTCTACAGCTACAAGACCTGGCCATACCAAGGCAGAAGAACCAGAAGAAATCAACCCTAAAAATGACTTTAAGAAGATGATAGAGGCCCTGAGAAAGGAAATGAAAATTCCCTGGAGGAGATGGGAATGGAGGAGAGGGCCTGTGGGAAGGTGGGTGCAGTGTGGGGGCGTGAGGGGGAGGACAGGTGAACCCATGGCTGATGTGTAAAATTAAAACACAAATATAATAAATTAAAATGATTTCCTTAAAGAGGTAATGAAAAACTGCATTAAAGAGGAAATAAAAAATTCCCTTAAAGAGGAAATGAAAAACTCCAGTAAAGAGGAATAAAAACTCCCTTAGAGAGGAAATAAAAAATTATCTTAGATAAATGGAAGGAAAAACTAACAAAAAATTGGAAGAAATCAAAGGAAGCAAAGAAAAAAGTAATTAAACAGATGAAGGAAACAATCCAAGATATGAAAAATGAAATTGAGACAATAAAGAAAACACAAACTGAGGGAATGCTGGAAATAGAAATTCTGACTAAACAAACAGGAACTACAGAAACAAGCATAACCAACCGAATGCAAGAGATATAACAGAGAATCTCCAACAATGAAGACACAAGAGAAAATAGATGTATCAGTCAAAGAAAACACTAAAGATAAAAAAGAGTGATAACACAAAACATCCAAAAAATTTGAGACACCATGAAAAGACCAAAACTAAGAGTAATAGTGATAGAAGGAGAATAACAACTCAAAGGCACAGAAAACATATTTAACAAAATCATAGAAGAAAACTTTCCAAACCTAAACAAAGAAATACCTATGAAGATACAAGAAGCTTATAGAACACCAAATAAGCTGGATCCAAAAGAAGTCCCCTCACCACATAATAATCAAAACACTAAACATACTGAACAAAGAAAAAATATTAAGAGCCACAAAGGAAAAAGACCAAGTAACATATAAAGGCAAACCCATCAGAATAGCACCAGACTCCTCAATAGAGACTATGAAACCTAGAATGTCCTGGGCAAATGTTATGCTGACACTAAGAGACCATGGATGCCAACCCAGACTATTATACCCAGCAAAACTCTCAATCACCATAGACAGAGCAAACAAAATATTCCATGATAAAACCAGATTTAAACAATACCTGTCCACAAACCCAGCCCTACAGAAAGCACTAGAAGGAAAAATCCAACCTTAAGAAGCTAAACATACCTATGAAAACTCAGGCAATAGATAAGCCCACACCAACAAACACCAAAGAAGGACAATAGAACACAACCACTAAAATAACAGGAACTAACAATCACCTGTCATTAATATCCAACAATATCAATGGTCTCAACTCACCTATAAATATCAATGGTCTCAACTCACCTATAAAAATACACAGACTAATAGAATGGATAAGAAAACAGTATCCATCCTTCTGATGCATACAAGAAACACACCTTAACTTCAAAGACAGACACTACCTCAGAGTAAAGGGCTGGGAAAAGGCTTTCCAAGCAAATGGACCTAAGAAACAAGCTGGTGTGGCTATCCTAATATCTAATAAAATAGACTTCCAATTAAAATCAATCAAAAGAGATCAGGATGGACATTACATATTTATCACAGGAAAAATACACCAAGATGAAGTCTCAATCCTGAACATTTATGCCCCAAATACAAAGGCATCCACATTCATAAAAGAAACATTACTAAAGCTTAACAGGCACATCAAACCCCACTCATTAGTAGTGGACAACTTCAACACCCTACTCTCACCAAAAGACAGCTCTACCAGACTGAAACTCAAAAAAGAAATAAAGGACGTAACAGATGTTATGACTCAAATGGTCTTAATAGATATCTACAGAACATTCCATCCTAACTCAAAAGGTTATACCTTCTTCTCAGCACCCCATGGAACCTTCTCAAAAATTGACCACATGCTTGGTCACAAAACAAATCTCAACAGATATAAAAACATTGGAATATCCTCCTTTATCTTATTGGATTACCATGCTTTAAATTTATACTTCAAAAACAAAAACTACAGAAAACCTACAATCTCATGGAAACTGAATAATGTTCAATTGAATCACTGATGTTATGGTTTTTAACAGCTGAGTAATATTCCATTGTATTAATGTGCCACAATTTCTTCAACCACTAATCAGTTTAAAGGCATCTAGATTGTTTCTACTTCATGGCTACTACAAATAAAGCTCTAATGAATACTGTGGGACAAGTACCATTGTGATATGGTGGAGCACCATTTGGGTGTATATCCAGGTGTGGTATAGCTGGTTCTTGATCTTCATCTATTCTTAATTTTCTGAGAAACCAACATATTGATTTCCAAAGTGGCTGCACATGTTTTCACTCCCATCATTATTTGATTAATGTTCCCCTAACTTCACATTCTCACCAGCAAGAGCTGTCACTTGAGTTTTTGATCTTAGCCATTCTGACATGTGTAAGCTGGAAGACCAGTGTTCTTCTGATTTGCCTTTGCCTGATGGCTAAGAATGTTGAACATTTCTTTAAGTGATTCTTGGCCATTTGAGATTCCTCTGTTGAGAATCTCTGTTTAGGTCTGTACCCCATTTTGTAATTGGGTTTTTTGCTTTCTTAATGTCTAGTTTCCTAGGTTTTAGTATATTTTGGATATCAGCCCTATGTCAGAAGTGGACTTGATTAAGATATTTTCCATTCAGTAGGCTGCTATTTTGTTCTTTACACAATGTCCGTTGTCTTACAGTAGGTTTTCAGTTTCATGGAGAATATATTCCTTGATAGTTAGAACTTCATATTATTACTGATTTGGTGCTCTTTTCCTACTAAACATATTTCATGTTAAGGGACAAAACATTTGCTTTGTGGTTGTTCTAAAATTTCTCCCAATGCTATGTTCCTTTCAAATAGGTTCATATTTCTTTTTTGTGAAAATAAAAATATTAATTTCAAGATTTATCAAATTTTTCCATTCTTAACTTCACTATTCATTTTTTCATATATACGAACAGTCTACAAATATAAGCACTTCACTTCTTCTGCTCCATTTACCTTCATAAATAATACAATCTACATGTCATTTATTGTACTCTGAAACATCAATGGATTAAACACTTGTTTATTTTCCAGTCTTTCTTTTTTTCTTTTATTTTGAAGATTTACTCATTTAATATGCATACAGTGTTATGCCTGCACACCAGAAGAGGGCACAAGATCTCATTATAGATGGTTGTGAGCCACCATGTGGTTGCTGGGAATTGAACTCAGGACCTCTGGAAGAGCAGCCAGAGCTCTGAACCTCTGAGTCATCTCTCTAGCCCCTCCAGTCTTTCATATTATCCTTAAAGAAAATTTCTAACATATTCTATCTCCTTTGATTTTTCAACGGAAATGGTGTGAATTGAAAAACATTCAGAAATCCATGGAGGAAATTGTGTTCTTTGTCTCTTTCTGCTAATGTATCTTTGCATCTTAAAACATTATCCCTTTACACAAATTGCTTCAGGACTATAAGGGGCAAAAGACTTGTTATCTCAGTTAAAGGAAAATTAATTTGGAGTTCCCAGTCATAATTAGCACTGAGATCCAGTTGAGCCTAACATAGTAGCACATTCCTGGCTTCATCTAGTGTCTCACATGGCAATTTATCCTAAGAATCTCTATTGGAATATGTGTTAGCATCTCTTTAAAAGCCAGTAATTACATCTTATAATAACCTGTTAATTCCCAAAAACAGAAGAAGAAATATTAAAAGTAACAAAATAAACACAATAGAGGTCTGATAGTTTCTCCATTGTCATATATTAAATGGGTATGGAGACCCATTGGACTCAATGGGACTGTGACATATAATAGTGTCCACCATTTTGGATTGTTCAAAGTGGTGACATTTACCAAGATGGTATAGAAGTCACATGGCATATGCATTATTTGTGATATCAGAAGCAATATTAACAGCCAAGTTACAAGTTGAGTCCATTGGATGAGGATCCTCAAGTCATGTGTTCAATAAACCAAGTCACATATTCTGTTCCAAGTGAACTCAGCTTCAGGGTAAAATAATTCCAAATATTATCAGGCATTCAAAGTTGTTTTGTAATTCACTTTGTGTGGGAGGTAATAATAAAGTTAAAGAATAAATAAAGAGTCAG
>NW_023412892.1:0-17422 GCF_903995425.1 Onychomys torridus
GATTCTAGTGCTCAATAAGTATATTTTGGATATAAATATTTATTAGGGGAGAATTTTTGTATATAAAACAAAAATTGTTACCTGATCAAGTCCTAATTTCCAACATATTTTATTGAATCCAATAAATTATAATAAACTAAATTTTCACTTGTAAAATTCTCATATATGAAATACATCTATTAAACAATAGAAATCAGATAAATAAAAGAGAAATTCCCACATGACAAAAGTCTAATAAACAAAATACACATATTAAACACAAGAAAAATTCACATCTGATAAATGTAAATATCAAAAATTTAAATATTTAACACAAAAAATAGGATAAAAAGTTCTCATCTGATAAAGGTCTGATATACAAACCTATACATAGATCCCAGGAAATCAGATAAATAAAACAAAAATTCTCAACTGATAAAGGTCTAACTTTAAAAATATCCATACTGAACACAGAAGATGAAATAAAACAAAAATTTCTCACCTCATAAAGGTCTAATATCCAAAATATACTTACTAAACACAAGAAATTTAATGAAAGAAAAATTTTCAAATGATAAATCTGTGATATCCAAAATATACATATTAAACAAAAGAAATCCGATAAATAAAACAAAAATTCTCAAATGCTAAAGGTGTAATTCACAAAATATACATGTTGAACCCTAGAAATCAGATAAATAATACACAAATTCTTATCTGATAAAAGTCTAATATAAAAAATATACATATTAAAAACAAGCTATCAGGTATATAAAACAAAAATTGTCAACTGATAAAGTTCTAATATCCAAAATATATATACTAATATCAGAAAATTAGAAACAACAAAATTCTCACTGGTAGGTCTAAGACACAAATTAAACATATTGAATGGAATAAATCAGATATATAAAACAAAAATTCCCATCTGTTTAATTATAACACCCCAAATTTAAATACTGAACATAATTAGATAAATATAACAAAAATTCTCATCTGTTAAAATTCTAACATCTAAAATATACACATAGAACACAGAAATTAGAAAAAAAATTTCCCCTTAGTAAAGGTCCAATATACAAAACATACTTATTAAATATAAGAAATCAGATAAATAGAAGAAAAACTCACATCTGATAATGGTCTCATATCCAAAAAATGCAGAGTAGATATACTTAGTTAAATAAAACCAAAATTCTCATCTGATAAAATTCTATTATGAGACATATAGTTATTGAAGACTATAAATTAAATAACACCAAAATTCTCCTCTGATGAAGTTCTAATATCCAAAATATACTAATTGAACACAAGAAATCAGAAAAATAAAAGAAAAATTCCCACCTAATAAAGGTCTAATATCCAATATATACATATAGAAAAAGAAGTTAGAAAAACATGTTTGTCTTTCTGAGTCTGAATTAATTCACTCAGGATGTTTTTTCTAATTCCATCCATTTGCCTGCAAACCTCATGAGGTCATTGTTTTTGCTCTGCTGAGTAGTACTCCATTGTGTATATGGACCACACTTTCTTTATCCATGCCACAGGCTCAGTTTTTCTTTCTTTTTAGAGGGAGGAGAATAGGCTTTATCCTCATGTCATTCCTCCCCACATTTGAGGTTCTGCCTTTGAGAAAAATTCAGAGACATGATTTTGGGCAAGGGCATACCCTGAAGATGCAGCCTACCAGAAACACAGACCTTACATAAAATGAATTAATGATGATAGAGTGGAACTGACATTGAAACCACAGGGGCTGAAAGAATGAAAACCTATTCTTCATGTACTCTTCTGTGATAAAGATCAAGCAATCTCACTTCTAATTTCTCTCAGTTGTAATTTGCTGTAGCTTACTGATCAGTCTCTGCACCTTCTGCTTCACCTGCATCTTGGTGAGGAAGACTTGATGGGATGGTGGCTCCCTGTTGCTCCTTGTGGGTAGATGAACACAAATTAACTTGCAGTATGACAAGGCAAAGAGGATGGACAGACCACCCTGAATCCTAATCAAATGTTTGAGAAAGCTTATTTACCAATGACTGAGTGACAGCCCAAATTATTTTGTCCCATGCTTCAGATGACACCTCTGGGAAAATCAGCTGTCTTCTCTATTTGAAGGAAGTGGTCATCTCAACTATCTGGTTATATCTGCCCTCATAGCAATGTTTCATGTAACAAAGGAGATAGCCTCTTCAGGCTTATTCACAGCTGCAGTCTCAGAATTCAGCTTGGATGCCGAGTCCACAAGCCTGTGGGCTTATGAGTCAGGAGAAAATTGCCATAGTTCACAATCATCCCTGTCATTTAGAGGTTCCCCAAATACTTTGACAGGTTACTCTAACCATATAACTATTGATGGAGAAGACATGTAAGGGCAGAACGTGGTCACCAGACTCAACCAGTCACATCACTGACAACCTGGGATACACAGAGCATCTGGGAAGTACCAAAAGTTAGCCATCGTGGTTGAAGTACAGTGATGCCCTGCCTTGAAATTGGCACACCTCATTAATCCCTCCCTCTTTAATGTTGGTCTCGTGTTCACTCATCAATGCCTATTCCCCAAATGGAACAAAAGCAAAGAGTTCCCAGCATAAAGCTTTGGCCTTACCAGTTCCTGACCTCTGAGCCAGAACAATTAATATCCTGGAAACCTTGAATTTCAAGAGCCATGACAAGCAGGGAGCTGTGTTGGTTCCTAAAGACTACAGCTTTCTGTGCCCCATTACTTGAAGATTCAGTTCAAGCTCACTTTCTCCAGGAAGTTTCCCTTTTCTGGGAAAGAACTCAAAACAATTCTCTCATTCTTTTCTTTCTTGATGTTTTACTCTGTGCCTGAAGGTCAGATTTCTTCTGCCACTCTTTTGTCTCTCTATCCTCCCTTTCTGAATTAGACTCTTCAGTATGCCATCATGTACATCAGTAAATGGTGAAGATATTGAATAAACTCCCCATGGGCAGTTGGTGTTGCCACAGCAAAGGTGACATCACAGAGGTGGCCAGGGATCTCCAGGATACAATAGAATATCCAGGGAAGAACTGCAGATGTAATGGGGAACTGACATTGCTTCTCTGATAATGATCTTTCCTCATAATACACTAGATGTCAATTTGACCTTTGCAGGAGCCACTGCTAAGATACAAGGGAAGCCTTTCAGCACACTCTTCATCCAAAGCCAGAGATCTCTATCCAATTGATTGGACATCGTTTAGTTCTTTCCATGTGTGTAACTGAATGTTTAACTCCTACTGAAATTTTATGTACTCAAAGTAATAATATCAGAAGTTTATGTATCCCTAGTTCATAGTATGTACCGGCATCTCCTTGTCTCTTTAGCCACAAGACAAAAAAGACTTAATGGTGACAGAGGACACTTGTTAAACAATTTCCTGTTAATGAGTCTGCAGGGAACTGCGAGGCAGAGTTATGCTAGAGGAAGAGGATGACACAGCCTAGGAAAAAGTACTCACAGGAGTGGCATACAGTCATGGAGCTCAGTGGGACTAATATCTGTGTCATCAGCATGTGTGTCATGGATTGCTTTACTCTCTGTTGAGTAGCTCAAAGTGTTCTGCTGTTCCTGGGTAGTAAAGGTGGCCAGACAGCTGGAGTCTTCCACACAGAACATGAGTTTCCTATAGAGCAAAGGACATTCAAGAAAAACCTTTGCAAGCCCCTACAAATGTAGGAACATAGACACTAGGGTTCCACTGGACACTCTAGATCAATGGTGCTTAATTTTTCCAATTCTCTGACTCTTTAAATAGCACTAACAATAGTTCCTCATGTTGTGATGAAACCTAAACATTAAGTTAAGAAACAATTTTGCTAATGTTATGAATCATAATTCAAATATTTGATATGCAGCATATCTGATATGAAACCACCAATGGGGTGGTGACCCACAGCTTGAGGACCACAGCTCTGAATGCAGGCAGAAATCTCCGCAAATCCTGGCAGTGATTCTGAGGCAGTGTGATTCTTAGTTTTTATTATCAGACTGAATGAAACTTGTCAACTGGAATATGGACCCTCAATGAGGAATTATATAGAGAAGATTTACTTTGAACATGTCTCTGTGGAATTTTATTAATTGTTAATTGTGGTACGACTCCCGAAAATGAGCAGAATCATTTCATTGTCTGCAACCTATACTATGTAAGTATGGAGAACCTAGAGCATAAGCATAAAGAAATGGGCAGCATAAGTACATTTGTTTAACTCTGCTTTTGGCTGTGGATGTAATATGATTAGCTGAGTTCCTACCTTGATTTCCCAAAATGGAACTAGTACCTGGAATTGTGGGCTATGATTAATGGTTCCCATTCTTGGTTGCTGTGCCTGATAACTCAATGTAATAAAAATGTTAAGAAAGCTCTCTATGACAGAGAAGTTTTCACCAGTCATTGAGATGTGTATTTTATGAAATGGTCATCTCTGTCTCAGAAGAAGAGATCCCACTTCCTCCTGAACCAAACCTGTGTTTCCATGGCAAAGTTTTACAAAGACACAGAAACACCCATAGACTCACAAACCACTTCACCCTGTCAACAAAGTGCTATGCTAAATTCTACCAATGTGTTATATACAACAAGCTTCACTTCAATGAATGTATTTTTTTTTAATTTCCTGACCATGAAACTTTTCAGCTATGGGGAATTGGGTCTGAATTCACTGCCTTGACTATGAATTTCAGTCTTATGCTATATCCTTCCTATAGGTCTAATATCAAAAATAATCATATTTAACACAAGACATCAGATAAATGAAACCAAATTTCTCATCTGATAAAGATCTAACATCCAAAATATACATGCTAAACCCAAGTAATCAGAAAAACTGAATATTTTCATGTGATTAAGTTCAATATCAAAAATATTGTTATTGAACATATGAAATTAGATAAAACAAAAATTCTCATGTGATAAACGTGTAATACCCCAAATATACATATGGAGCACTGGAATTCAGATAAATGAAACAAAATTTCTCATCTGCTAAAGGTCTAATATTAAAATATATGTATTAAAGCCAAGAATCCAGATAAATAAAACAAAATTCTCATCTGATAAAGGTCTATCATCCAAAATATACATATTGATAACAAGTAATCAAGAGCACCAAAAATGTTTATGTGATAATGATAAAATATCAAATAATGTTATTGAACATAGGAAATTAGATAAAACAAATTTTCTCAACTTATAAAGTTCTAATATCCTAAATATATATATTGAACACAAGAAATTAAATAAAATAAAAATTCTTCCATCATAAGTGACTATATCCAAAATATACATATTGAGCACTAGAAATCAGATAAATAAAATTAAATTCTCATTTGATCAAGGTCTAATATTGGAAATATACACATTGAACATATGTTACCATATAAATAAGAAATATATTGTCATAAGATAAAGTTCTTATTCTCAAAATATACAAATTGAAAACAAGACGAGATAAAACAAACATTCAAACCTGATAAAGGTCTTTATCCAAAATATACATATTGACCACAATTAGATAAATGAAACAAAAATACTCACTGAAGAAATGTCTAATACCCGGAATATATATATATTGAAAACAAGAAATCAGAAAAGTTAGAACCAAAATGCTCATCTATTAAATGTCTAATATCCAAAACATTCACACTGAACATAAAATAACAGATCAATGAAAGATATTTGACAGAGTGAGCCCTTAGAAGGTTAGGGAGAAATCTGGTGCTAGGGAAACCCACAGCAACCCCAAATTAAGACACCTAGCAATGAGGGAGGAGGATCCTGAACTACCCTTCCCCTGTAGTCAGATGGGAGTCTACTCTAATTTTCATCACAGAAACTACATCTAGTGACTGACGGAAGCTGATGCAGAGACCCACAGCCAAGCACTTGGCTGAGCTCCTGGAGTTCACTTGAAGAGAGGGAGGATGGTCACGATCATGATGGGGAAACCCACAGAGTCAGCTGACCTGAGCTGGTGGGAGCTTGTGGACTCTGGACTGACAGCTGGGGAGCTGAACTAGACACTCCAAATGTGGGTTAATGTTGTCAGGCTTGATGTGCTTGTGAGTCCCCTGGCGGTGTGACCAGGATTTATCTTAGGTATATGAACTGGCATTTTAGTGCCCATTTCAAAGGGTAAAAATTCTTGCTCAGCCTTCATGCAGGGTTAGGGGCTTGGTCCTTCCTAAACTTCATATGCCAGCCTGTGGTGACTCCCAATGGGAGGCCTTGCCTGCTATGAGGAGTGGATAGGGTGGGTTGGAGGAGGTGATGGAAGAGAGAGAAGAGTAGGGAAGGGACCTTGGGTTGCTATGTAAAACGAAAAATATTAAATGAAATAAACAAAAAATAACAAGCAAGAAACTCCAATAAAAACATAGGAAGATTTCTTATGAAAACTGAGGCATTTGTAAAAAATTTGGACATATAAATAAAAAAATAGTTTGCGGCAGATGTGCATTCCACAGGTGAGCACTCAGTTTCCATAAGACCTGTGTTATAAAATTATGGTCAAGCCCAAGTTAGTTCACTGTGAGTATTTGGTCAGGAAGATCCTAGTGTCTCTCAGGTAATATGTGTTAGTTCCTGGTTTCTTGATGTCACTTGACAATGAGATCCTGCTTCTGAAGAAACCCAAAACATTGAAGGCAGGACATAGAGCAATCCAACTTGAAATGAGAAGGAGGCGTTGGCGATTTAGCCCAGTGGTAGAGTGCTTGCCTAGCAAGCACAAGGCCTGGGGTTCAGTCCTCAGCTCTAGAGGGAAAAATAAAAATAAAAATAAATATTGCTTTTAGGGGCTGGAGAGATGGCTCAGTGAGTAAGAGCATTGATTGCTCTTCCAGAGATCCTGAATTCAATTCCCAGGAACTACATTTTGGCTCACAGCCATCTGTAATGGGATCAGATTTCTTATTCTGGTGTATATATAAAATATATGAATAAATAAAATTTCAAAAAAGAATGCTTTTAAAAAATGAGAGGAAGCTTTCTCTCCTACAGCTGGCTTCCATAATTATGAACAAATACATGGATGACTGCTGAAGAAAAGGCACCAAAGGGCTTTCTTGATCTCTCAGGCTTCAATACTCATCATCTGCCTAAGCTGACCTCCTGGTGCACCATAGAACATGTGTTTAAGTCATCTCCTAACAGCTCTCTTGATTGAACTTGAGGTGTTTGGGTACACACAAGTTAATTTAAGTTTGGAATTCTAAATTTTGTGAAAATTCATACAAGACCTTTGCCCTAGAAGAGGGATTTCTTTTGCTTTTCTAAATTGCTGTGTTTTCAAATTGACTTCTGAATATTGATATTCATGTCTATAAGTTGGTGCTGACCTCCACCTAGATATGAGAAAACTTTTCTTGTAATGAGTAAATGCAGAAGAACCTAACTGCAGAATATTCTTAAAATAAGCTTCTCTGCAAGCTTACAACACACCCAAGAATAGAAAAATGATAAAACATCTAGGAAGACATTATAAAAATGCAGTTGTCAGAGAAATGTGGTGTTATTTGAAATGCCATGATATAAAATGACTTCAGTCATACTCATATAAATGAGCAGAAGCCCATGTTACCTCCACCAGAAATTTGAAGATGAATAGTGTTAATTACAGCATACACATGGCAAAAGACTCAGAAGTACAATTCCTAGCTGAAGAGGTTTTGGTCGTTGATGTCTGCAGCTAAAGTGAGACTCAACTTTTTTCTTGCTCTGGCATTGGACTTTTTCCTCACAGGAAGATATTAGGGCCCTGTCATATATGCATAGGCATTGCTACTTGGGTCAATTTTCTTAAGAAAACAGAAAAATTAACAAAATGAGGGAAAAGATACGCATGGAGAGGAGCACCATTGTAATTTGAAGAAACAAGTAAAACATAAATGCAAATTTTTCAAATTACGGACATATCATTAATTAAATTAAAATCAATGGAAAAAAGATTCATGTCATCCAAAACCCAAGTTGCCTGCACTTGCAACACTTTTTCTCCAGTTGGTTTGTCATGTCAAAAACTGAAAAGACACTTATTGCTTCATCATACTATGCTTTATTTTGTTATGATTTTATCTCATAAAAAGCCTGTTCTTTCTTGGAAGCGATCAAAATGCTTTGGGAACAGAGTGGGGAGGAGGTTAGAGGAACTGCTAGAGTAGAGGGAATGAGAACTATAAATGGTGTATTTTATGAACGAATAATTTAATATCAATTAATGAAAAATTTCATATCTGCATACTTGGTAACTGATTAAAATTCAAAATAAAAATTACATTAAATTTCTGATATGTGTGATTGCAAATGTTCAAATTTACATTGATTTTATGCACTCATATAAATATTTACAAAAGCAAATTAAAAGTAATAAGAAAACTCTAAATTCACAGACAAAATAATTTTAACAATGAGAAACATAAAGAGTTGAAAATAATACCTAAGATTATAAATGTCTTAATTTCAGCTAAAATAAAGAGCATGAAAGAAACATTTATTTTGATATAGACAAAGTTCTTTGAATTTAAATATGTCATTCCCAGATTTCTTGACAGGTGCTATTTTGGAAACAGCCCTGCTGAATTTCAAAAGTTTTAATTTAAATTGTCATAGACTTCTTGAGACAGAAAGAAAGAATAAAGCTTTTTGAGAAATGTGTTTTATATATGTCACAATATGGCAAAATTTCTTGGATATTGTGTTTTATTGAAATATTTGTAAGATATATGAAGTTGCATTCAAAGAATTTTCAGCATAGTTCCCACTTCTACTAATCTGAATTTCCCTTGACATATTTTTGTGCCCTGAATGATTTTCATTTTCCAAGCTTAATATATATTTATTAAAATATCTAGTTTATGAAGATGGAATTTGATGTGGCATCAATAGCCATATCCTTAAAATTCATAATCATTATAAATATTGGCATTTTGAATCATAAATATAACCCTAATCTGACATGTACTTTCAACTGAAAAATTAAATCAAACAATTATTTCAGAATTTTTTTCACATATTGAAAGAAGTAGCAACCATTTTCATGTAAATCTCCATCTATGGCATCTCCTCCATCACCACACTAAACCATGTGGTCTTTCCAAACATCCAAGTTCTGGCTAGCACTTACATTGAGAAAAGTTCTACCTACTGCTAAATATCCAGAGATATGAAGAGATAATTGTTTACTGGACAGAGCAAAAAATATGAATGTATATCCAATGAAATATAAAAGGACTCTCAGTTTTAGCAAGAGAAATAAGGAAGGACACTGAAGCTAATGAATATTTTATAATTGAAATCATCCAGTCAGCACTGTTAGGTTGAAATGAGGAGAAAATTAAACTACCTTAGAACATGAACATGGGGGATCCCCTGAAAATTCCCAGTCAGCAAAGTAGGGTTACCACTGTACTAGCAAATGACACAAAAGCAAATAATCACATTTCTTATTACCAGCATTTCCTCAAAAATTAACTTTTATTTACTGTAAGTTTTGGAACAAAATGTCATTCCTACACAGGAACATACACATTATACCTTCTCTTCTTAAAATACATTTCTCTTATAACACATTATTATGTTTTTCAATTTATGGTTGTGTTTTAAGCCCTTATTAAAATACATTTCTTTTATAACACTTTTTAAAATTTATGGTTGTGTTTTCAGTCAATCCAACAGAAGGTATTGCTACAGACAGATTTCTTCTATATTACACTAATTAAAATGGCCATTTTAACTTATAAGTCATTTTTGGAGAGGAGGAGAAATTGAATTCATAATTATTTAAATAATCCTATACATGCCTTGTGTTCTATTTTTTAAAAATTATCAAATACATGCTCCAATAATGTCTTTCATGTATAACAATAAAAATACACAAATCATATATTTGTTCTGAATTATTAAAATCTCAAGACTTGTTAAAACTAGAAGACTTTAAATCCATTTTCTCTTATGGATAGAACTACTGTGAATATAGCAACTGCAGCTTTAGACTGATTGATAAGGATTGTTGCACTATCTACAACAATATTGTAAGCTGCTTTGCTTTAGGAAAAATATAATTTATTTAATATTAAGTACCTTTTATGTGCCAACAAATCCAATGACAGCAGTTAACAGAAGAATCTTCATTTTTCGATTTCTTGCTTTCCAGCTTCTTGAGAAAAGATCAGTAATTCAGTTGTTACAGAGGATATCAACTAAAACACATTTCATCTGTTTCCCTTCATGGATTGAACGTGATATAAAGAATGTTTCATTTTGGAAGCTTGTTTATTTATCAGAGTGTCTTGTTTGGCAGTCACTCCAGGACTTAGATTGATACTGTTACATTTTGTCAATGACATTTTCATTTAGAAAAGTCTGGTATGAGGTGATTTATTGTCAAAAACACGAGGAAACACATTACATAACTTTGAAGGACAATGATGAGACTGTATTCTTGGATCCTGTGCTATATAAAGGAGAAGGAGTTTCAAACTTTACTTTTTAAATTGCCAATTTATGTTATTATTTGCATCATTAGAAACTCACAGGTTCTTAGCAGTCAACTACAATAGTTACTCTGCTAATTGGACCTAATGGTGAACTGAATATTACAATGGGGCAAAATTCTACCATGATTTATGAGATTTTCTAAGAAAGCAAATTTTAAGGACTGGAGCTTGTTACTTTGAAACAATGAAGATTACCATTTCCATATGTGCATTTTAAGGCTATCAAAGATGCATATCAGAGAACTTAACATGCATTGATGAAGCACACATGACTGATTCCATCATCTGCTATATGACCCTTCTATGCTAACAAAATCATCATGGAGTTTAACATGAAAGATTATAAATTTTACATTTATACAATGGAAATACACTCTAGTGGTCTTAGGGTTTCTATTGCTGTGAAGAGATACCACAACTATGGCAAGTCTTTTGAAGAACACATTTGATTGTAATGGCTTGCTTGCATTTGTCATCATGGTGGGGAGCACACCAGCCTACAGACAAATATGGTGCTTGAGAGGAAGCTGAGAGTTCTATGTCTTGGAAGAAACAGCAAGTCAACTGTCTACTACACTGAGTGAGCTGCAGCAAAACAGAAGTCAAAGCCCGCCCCCACCATGGTATACTTCCTCCGGCAAGGCTTAAAACCTTGCAGAAGGAAGGTAACAATGGAAAAATCTAGCAATGATTGGTACCTCTGAGGATGTATTTTTTTTTATTCCATAGTCTGTTTCTTAAGTAAGAGAAAATACACGAGGAAATGACTTTGAACATCTTTTGCTCAGATGGTATTCACTGAGGTTAGGTACCCATTAGTAAGTAATAGTTCCAGATGCAAGGCTAATGTCAAGGGTTTGGCCATAATGTGTTTGGGAGAATTACTCCCCACCTTTGTGAACGTTAAAGTTCTAAAGGACACTTGTTTTAGATAGCAAAAAACTCCAAATAAAACACTGTATCAAAGTGACTCTCTTTTGCCCCTAAGAATCCCAGATTGGAGTTGCTAGGAAACAATAATGATCTCACTGCCTCTCAAAATAGCCCATGGTAAATCAACCACACCCAATCACAACCTTACTTTATATCCTCATTTTCTTCTCCTAAGGACACAAATATCTGGGTGTTGTAATGATTTTTTCTTCTTCAACCTCACAGGGAACTGATATGGTGGTAATAGGTAAAACATGTAGTGAAGACATCATTTAGCCATCCCTGTAAATTGATGACAATTAAGACTTGTTCCATATACTACATATTCCATATAATGAGAATGGAGACAACCCCACTCTTGTATTTCTGACTTACTCAGGCCCTTGTCACTGTACACCTTTATAAATTATAATATTTTTCCACCTGTGACCATTGGCCCAACATGAATGAATTAACTATTTAAATCACTGATAATTCCAGGGATTTGTTAGTCACATAAGGTTTTTGGTAATTAAATAAGAATATTCAGGGAAATATTTACTATTATATCAGTCAACAGAACATGATCAATACCTCATAGTGTCTTTACTCCTCAAATAAATTATGTAATAATATCAAAAGCCTGAATATGGATAAAACTAGAATTTTACAAGCCCACATAAGGGAACTTAAATTTTCTCACATATTCAGTGTTGCCTATCATAGCCAAAAATAATGTCACTTTCTCCTTGAGTGAATATAAGTAATTCTATGTTTAAAACTATATTTAAATGTAATCATATGAAATAATGTAAAAGAAACTTTACATTCAGTTTGTATCCATCATTTTGTACATTTGAGATTGATAAACACAAACTGAACTAGATAGGACTCCATCTCCCAATGTATCCTATAAAACACACAATTAGTTAGAAGTAAACTTTCCCACAACCAAAGACAGAACAAATGAAATGGGTAGACTTAATATAAAGGTAGGAGAAAATGCTATTTACATCTTTAGACTACAATACTAATGTAAAATCTATCTTAAGAGTTTAAAACTTGATAAGAGAAAGGAAACAAAACATGTTTTGTTTTGTTTTTTAAGGGAGTATCTTTTCTTACAAAGATAACAGAGATAATACTGGAAAGAATAAATGTCATTAAAACAGAATATAAACAAGTGAGGACTGGGGAAAATATTACCTAAAAAATAATAAAATGACAGCAATTCATGCATGGTTTGACATAATTCTGCTCCTCATTTTTCTCACATTCCAGTTAAAAGACATGGACTGAAAAATTAGAGTAAAATCAATGAAGCTATTTGTTACTTGCAACAAATATACTTCAGTGGCAGAGAAACAAGTTGAAAATTACATGGGGATATAAACAAGAATAACAATATTTATGTTCCACCATGTACACTTCAAACTTAAATTAGTGGAAGCTATAATTAATGTCAGTACATACTGATGGTGTGAGAAGTCCCACAAGAGGTCATAAACATATATTATTATGACACTGGTGAACTAAATTTTATGAAGCAAACGGTACTGAATGAGATATAATGGATACATCTCTACATTATAATGTGTGATTTCAATATGTGATTATTATCAGTAGGTAAGCCATTAAATCATAGGACGAACAATAAAATAAGCTCTATGGAAACAAATTGACTGTGCTATCATTTATAGAGCATTCCAAAGAACAGCAGCAGAACACATTTTTTCTTCACTAGCTAAAGAAATTTATTTTTTAAATGATCACATTTTATAGACAGTAAGTCTTTTCAAACATTCTGAAATAACTTTTATTATTATCAGATCACAGTACTGAAAGAGTCCAAGACAGAGCAAAAATAAACTATAGAAAATGTACAAACACATAAACATTAGAAAAATAAAACACTTTTAACAATCAGAGAGTTCCTAAAGGAATTGGAAGTGGTTTCTAATGTTCTCAGACCCAAATAGTTGTAGAGATGCAATATATCATATTTGATATAAATTTGAAATGATAAGAAAATAATATCATTTTGGAAAATATAACAAAAAATGTTCCAAGGAGGAAGTGAAAGTCTATTTGTACAAATGTCTACATTTAAAAAATTATGGACTGGTAGATTGTTCAGCAGGTAAAGATAAATGCCACCCATTCTGAATCCCATTCTCAGAAACCTGATAGAAAAAGGGAATGAACCCCAGTCAGCTATTGTCATCCAACCCCACATGTGAGTTACTGTGTGTGCAAATCTGAGGGAACGCTAAGTGTGGGGTGGACACACAAATAAATAAGTGTTGAACACATCACAGAAACCTGCAATGTCATTAGTCAAGAAGAAACAACAAAAATCAGAATTCTGAATCTTAACCCCTAGAGCAGAGGAGACCCCTGAACCAATAGTAACAAAATCAAACCTGAACCACCATTGTAAAAGAACCAATGAAACACAGTTCAATAAAAATTATAACAATGAAAGACAAACCTTTAGCCAATCCAACAAAAATAGTTAGAGAAGACAACCTATAACAATGATAATACAAGATTCAACAGATATTCAGAAGATGAAGGAAAAATAAAGGAAAGGAGAGAAGAGGAGAGAGGGAAGGAAGAAAGAAGGGGAAGAGAGGAAGGGAAAGGATCTAGGGAATGTTCTTTCATTTCCTAGGCTCAACATTTGGACTCCTGGGCTACTCCTGTTTTGCATTATTCATTATTAATTAAATAAGTATTATTTTAAAATATTTCTAATTCTTCTATTTTTTTCATGTTTTTATTATTATGATGAGCGTTCCTTCTTAAAATGGCCACCTACAAATATTGAAGACCATTTTCTGTGTGCATGTGGCCAAAAACTATGAAACATTTCATGTCTTAGGATAGTGCACTATCGACAATGGATAAAACACCTTAAAGCACCTTGGGCTGCCAAAGCCAGAGGAGCCCTGCATCTGGTAGTTTTGCTGTGTCCTACAGCTGCTCAGTTCCAAATAAACACACAGAGGCTTTATTAACTACACACTGTTTGGTGTATGGCTCAGGCTTATGGATGACTTGCTCTTTGAATTTAAATGATCCCATTTCTATTAATCTAAGTATCCCCACAATTCTCATGGCCTTATTGGTGTTCCATTACAACTTGCTCCCCGAGCAACATCTTTCCTCTCTCTGTATATATATATTTGTATTTTCTAACTGGATGTAACCTGTCTTGTTGTCGGCCAAGGAGATTCTTTATTAAATAATGGTAATGACACATATTCACAACAAACAGAAAGCCCATCCCAAAGCACTTTCCCTTGTTTGTTTAATCAAAACAGAAGGTTTTTATCTTAACATAGCAAAATTACATATCACAAAACAGTTATCAAGCAAGAATTGTAGTTACAAAAACTAGTTTACTTATATTTGGTAAAATTAAAGAAAATATTCTATTATCCATTCTATCTTTGGGGGTATAAAGTTTTATACCTAATTTACCTTTTATTCATAAAATACACAAATGAATGAAAATTCTCATCTGATAAAGGTCTAATATCCAAATATAAAAATTGATGCCAAGACATCATGTAAATAAAACAAAAACTCTCATCTGATAAAGGTCTAATATCCAAAATATACATATTGAACTCTAGAATTCTGATAAATAAAACAAAATTTCTCACAGGATAAAGAATTAATATCCCAAATATGCAAATTGAGAACAATAAATCAGATAAACAAAAATTCTCACTGGACAAAAGTCTAATATTCAAAATATACATATAGAATGATAAATCAGGAAAGGAAAACAAAATTCTGATGGGATAAAGATCAAATATAAAAATATACTTATTGAACACAAGAAATTAAATAACACTAAAATTCTGAACTGATAAAGGTCTAATATCAAACATATCCATTTTGGAAATAATTAGATAAAAAATAATTCTCATCTGATAAATGTCTAATATCTAAAATATCCATACTGAAAACAAGAAAATAGTGAAATAAAAATTCTCAACTTATAAAGAACTATTATCCAAATATATGCATACTGAACACAAGAAATCAAATATATAGAACAAAAATTCTCAACTGATTAAGGTTTATATCAAAATATACAAACTGAATTCATGAAATAAGAAAAAAAAACAAAATTCTTAACAGTAGGTCTATTATCCAAAATAGGCATATTGAACACAAGAAATTAAACAAAACAAAAGTTCTCATCTGCTGTATGTCTAATATCCAAAATATACACACTGAACAGAATTTATCAGACAAGTGAAACAAAATTGTCATCACATAATGGTTTCATACCAAATATATACTTATTGAAAACAAGAAATTATATAAAACACAAGTCCACACTATTGAATTTCTAATATCCAAAATATACATATTAAATACAAGGAATCAATTAAATAAAACAAAGTTCATCACCTGATAAAGGTCTAATATCCAACATGATTTATTGAACACAATAAATTATAATAAACAAAAATTTTAAAAATTTCATGGGTAAAGTTCTAATGTACAAAATAAATCTAGTAAACAGTAGAAATCAGATAAATAAAACAAAAATTCTCACATTATTAAAGTCTGATAAACCAAATACGCATATTAAACACAAAAAAAACAGAACAAAACATGACAAATTCTCAACTGATATACAAATACATATATAGATCCCAAGACATCAAAGAAATAAAACAAAAATTCTCACCTAATAAAGGTCTAATATCCAAAATATTCATATTGAACAGCCAAGAAATTAAATGAGACAAAAATTCTCATATCATAGTTCTAATGTACAAAATCTAAATATTGAAATAAAAAAAAAGATAGCCAACAAAATTCTCACTGGTGGGTCTAATATGCAAAATATAGATGTTGAACAGAAGAAACCAGATAAATTAAACACAAATTCTCATCAGATAAAGGTTCCATATCCTAAATTTTTATATGGAATATACTTAAGTAAATAAAACAAATATTCTCCTCCGTTAAAGCCTAACATTGCCAGGCAGTGGTGGCGCATGCCTTTAATTTGTGCAATCTGTAGGCAGAGGCAGGCTCTGAGAGTTCAATGCCAGCCTGGTCTCCAAACTGAGTTCCAGGAAAGGCACAAAGCTACACAGAGAAATCCTGTCTTGAAAAAACAAACAAAAAAGGAGTCTAACATCTAAGATATACATATGGTACACCAGAAATAAAAAAAAAAAACCTTTTTCGGAGTCAGCACTTAGTCTATAATGTCTTATGGCTAAGGAGATAAGGAGATGCAGAAAATTATGAAGAACTATAGCATATATAAATTTCTATGATATTATTACCTCATGTACATAAAATTTTAATAGGAGATAAATGTTCAGTTCCACAAATGGAAAGAACTTAAGGATATCTAATCCATTGGAGAGAGATCTCTGGCTTTGGATGAAGGGTGTACTGAAGGGCTTCCCTTGTATCCCAGCAGAGGCTCCTGCAAAGGTCAGCTTGATTTCTAGTGTATTATGAGGAAAGCTCATAAGCAGGGAAGCAATGTCAGTTCCCATGACATCTGCAGCTCTTCCCTGGACATTCTATTGTATCCTGGAGATCCCTGGCAACATCTGTGATGTCACTTATATTGTGGCAACATGAAACTGATGAACTGATGGATAAACTGAAGAGTCTATTTCAGAAAGAGATTGGAGAGGGTAGAGAGACAAGAGTGACAGAAGAAAAGCTGACCTTCAGCCTCAGTGTAAAACGTCAAGAAAGAAATGGTCAAGGGAATTTTGTAATGAGTTCTGTGCAGGAAAAGGGAAGCTTCCTGGAAGAAGAGGACTTGAACTGAATCTTCCAGTAATGGGGCACAGAAAGTTAAAGTCTCTGGGAACTAGCAGAGCTTCCCTGCTTGTCATGGCTCTTGAAATTAATTGTTTTGCCTCAGAGGTCAGGAACTCTTTGCTTTTGTTCCATTTGGGGGGTAGGCATTGATGTGTGAACATGAGACCAATATTAAAGAGGGAGGGGATTAATGAGGTTTG
>NW_023412893.1:0-39086 GCF_903995425.1 Onychomys torridus
AGGAAATACAGGCAGAGAGTTTTGCAGGAAACATAAGGCACCTCTTCCAGGAGACTCCAACTGAGTCACATGCTGCAAATGTACAGAGAAAACTATATCACCATAGCATAGGAAGGTACAGGTTCTCTGGCCTTGCCCCTGATGTGTATTGAAACACCCCCAGGCTGCATCTTGCTTTTGAACCCTGAGGACCTCAACAAAAATCCCATTTGCATTCTAGGCTCCTGTGTTTCCTCAGAGCCTCTCTGAGAATTCACATGGACCTTGGACAAATTGCATTGCTGGTCCTGGATGCTGAAAACGTGGACACCTGGCAACCTACCAGAAGTTCCTCTCTAAGCTGCCCTGCCTACCATTTCAAGCAAACCTACGCTTTCAAGTTCTTGAGGGACTGTGTGCCAGCATGTCAAAGAGGTGGTGATGTTCACCTTGTTTGGCACATTCTCTTCTCCAAGTTCTCAAGAGCAAGGAGAACCTTCCAACCTAGGTTCTCAAGCTTGCAACAAGGGGAGCAATAAGGTAGTACATTGCAGGGATATCCTGAAGCCATGCTGCTCACACTGTCCCTTGTCTGGCAAAATGAGAGTATCTTCCTTTTGTGTCCAGGTATCATTGGACTACCACCTCTCAGGATTTTTTAATATCCCTAATCACTTGCCTGGGTTTGAGGATCCCATACCTTTCCAGCATTTGTTTTTATGTACATGCTGGGGTTTCAAACTCAGGTCTTCAGACTTGTGGACCAACAGCTCAGACCCTCCACATAGCCCTGCTTGATGGTCATTAAATTGTCATGTCAGTGCTGACTTGTCTATTCAATTATTTTCTAAGTTGGATATTTTTTCACTACTGAGTGTGACAGTTTTCTGAAGTCAGTCTTTGTGGCAAGTTGTCAGCAGCCAGAGCCAGCAGTTATCATATCTCAGTGAGCAGATGTTCTAGATTAATTGTCATTATTTTATTGTATTTTATTTTTTCATTTTACATACCATCCACAGTTCCCACTCTCTCCCTTCCTCTGATTCACCCCAACTGCATCTGCCATCCACTTGTCAGAGAGGGTAAGGCCTCACATGGGGAGTCAATGAATCCTGGCATATCAAGTTCAGACAGGGACTAACCCCCTCCCACACTGTTTCAAGACTGAGCAAGGCATCCTCTCATTATCTTCACCCCAGTGCTCATCTAATAACACACCCTTTGTTTAACTGGACTCCAGGAGTTTGGCCCAGTAAGTAGATGTAGATCTCTGCATCTGCTTCCATCAGTTAGTGGATGAAGGTTCTATGATGCAATTAGGGTTGTTGCTGCAGGCCACAATATTATGAAAGAGAGACTCAGTTGTATATGATAAATCTATACCTAGAAGGATCAAAAAAACCCTTCCAGGAACTCTTGATGTTATTCAGCATTTAATATAACTGCTGTTTTCTGCTATCAATTTCTTGTCTGCTCATACCCTTATGCCATAATGGCAGAGTAGAAGCTTCTCAGACCTACTGCTGATCTGAACTAGGTAACACCCTTACAGAGACAATGCCTGTCTCCTAGGATGTGTAAGTGCATTGCTTTTTTTCTTCTGCAAATGAAGTTCTGAACCTTCTTCTCTTAAAAGGCCAAATGGCATTCCAAAACTATTGACTCAGAACAAAACAATTTTTTTTTTAGTTGTCCCAGTTCACTTTATTTATTTTGCATGGATGGGGTTTTTTCTCCATTTTTATTTATTATATTTGTGTTTTAATGTTACACATCAGCCATGGGTTCCCCTGTCCTCCCCCTCCCACCCTCGCCCCTACATTCCCCCCACTCCCGCCCCTCCATTCCCATCTCCTCCAGGGCCAAGACTCCCCTGGGGATTCATTCCAACCTGGAGTTTTCAGTACAGGCAGGTCCAGTCCCCTCCTTCCAGGCTGAGCAAAGTGTCCCTGTGTAAGCCCAAGGTTCCAAACAACCAGCTCATGCACTAAGGACAGTCTGGGTCTCACTGCCTGGGTGTGCCCAACAGTTCAAGTATTCAATTTCTCTTTTATGAGAGACTGAACCAGTTGGGGGCTCCACAGCCGGCTCATAATTCTGTGCTTCCATTCTATTGGTATTTGTCCCTGTGCTTTCCAGACTGGGCTAACATTCAATTCTCTTACGTCTCTTCCTCTCTCCACAATTGGACTCCTGAGCTCCACCTGGGCTGGCAAGATCTCTGCATCACCAATCATTATTGGTAGAGTTCAGCACATACCTTTAGGTTGTTTGACCATCTGATATCCGACTAGGTCAATTCAGGATTTCTCGGACCATTGCCACAGTCTCTAGGGAGTATCATTGTGGATTTCTGGAACACTCCAGGCACTCTGATATTCTGTTCTCATTTATTCTTGTTCTCCCCTTCTGTTCTTGATCCAGCTGGGATCTCCTGCTCCCCTATGCTTTCTTTCCCTTGAACCTTGCCTTTCATTACTCCCACTGTCATCCAGGTTGTTCATGTAGATCTCATCCATTTCTCTGTCATTGGGCAATTGCTGTGTCTTTCCTAGCATCCCATTTTCTAGGTAGCCCTCCCAGCCAGTAAACAAGGCTCTAGTCAAGAAAGTTTCTATTTTAGTAGACATTCTTCCACTCCCCTAGAGTGTTGGTTAAGGCATTGGTGGTGCTGGTGGCTGGTCATGTGCCAGCAGCGCCATGCCAAAAGAGGAGAGTGCTGGATGGAAGAGTCAGTGTACAATACTTACCTTTTTAGAGCTTTATTGGGAGAGAGGGAGAGAGGGGAGAGGTAAAGAGAGAGAGAGAGGGAGAGAGAAAGAGAGAAAGGACCATGTGGAGGAAAGAGAGAGTGCAGAAAAGGGAAAGTGGGCACACAGATGGCCCACCTGCTTTTTTAGGCTGGGCTGCCTTTGCAGGCTGATGACATAATTAAGGAAATAATCTTCACATAGAGAACATCCTGTTTCTAATCTAAAGCACAGGGTTCTTTGTGTGCACATTCTATTACACACTCATTATGCAGGGCAGCTGACTCATTGCCTTGTAGCTGTGGGTCCTACAGCCAAACATACTTCAAATTCATTGAGTAACTGTTGTATAAGTTACTGTGTAACTGTTGTTTAAGAAAAACTGGCCATGGATTATAAAGCAATGAAATCATGGTAGGGCTCGGAGACAGGAAATAGAATGTGAGTATGATATAGATACAATTTCCAAAAAAGTATTTTGAAAAGTTGAAACAGGCTTTATATTCCTGGGCTCCAGAGACTAGGAATTTATATTACCGCACATCAAAAATCTCTCAAAACTTTTATCTCAAAGTGTATATCTAAAACCAAAAAATAACATTCCTGTTAGTCAGGGCCACAACATTTTACCCAGATCTATTTTGGTTGAACTATTGTAAATATAGCAACTTTGTTTCATGATAAGTTCAATCCTGTACCCAGATTCTTGATTGCACTGGTCAGTGAACCCCAAGAAATGGCCTACCAGGATATTTATGGAGCATCTGAAATTGATTATGTAGTTCTACTTTGCTAATCTCAACTACTGATGAAGTAGGAAACCTCTCAACCACTGTCCTGCCTCTCCCTTTCTGCACTGTGACTCTACCAGCTTCAAAAGTGGTCAACAAGCTCAACTATTGCACAGGTACCTCTTAATTGATAAATCCCCACTAAAAGCCAGAGAGATTGGAGGTTACTCATTAACTGGTCTATTTTTCCTTCTCACTGACCAGTCAAATCCCAGAGTGGTAGGAGTTGTGGGACTGTCCAACTAGCACTGGGTAAAAGAGGCAGGATTGGGTGTTCAATGCAATTCTCAATTATATAACACAAGGCACTAAAACTACAGGCAAATATTCTCCCATGCCAGGATGGCAGAGCTTCCTCTCCCTACGGAATCCATATATAACAAAGCTCAGAGGCCAAAGGCCTCATGGTCCATCTCAGTTCAAACAGCTCTGACAGCTCAGGCAGCCTGTACTTCGTAGTCTGGGGACAGTGGCCCCCACACTTACCATGGCATGGTTTGTGGTTGTCCTTACAGATCCATACAGCAGAACAAAAGGAGAATCCTGGAAAGAACCTCTAAGCTTCCTCCAACTGGTAGTCCCGATTGCTAAGCCTTCCCAGAGTCCCTCATTAGCTAGGACCACCCAGCTGGGCTTCAGGACATTAGCAGTTACCCTACTGGGTGAGCAGAGCTCAAATAACTCAGACAGCATAAACCCTCTCAAATTTGCCCTTCCACACTAAAGTCAGACAGGATCCTAATATGAGAAATTTGTAGTTTAATAAAATCTTCCATTCTGCCAGTGCACTTCCTATTACTCTTCTAAGGCACAGGATCCTATGTGTGCACATTCCATTACACACTCAATGTCCAGGGCAGACAACACTTTACTTCAGAGCTGAGAATTCCTGCAGCCAAACAGAAGTAACATTCAAAGTATAGCGATTGTTAAACAAAAAGGGGCCATGGGATAGAACACAATGAAGGGTCTATGACAGGGCCTTGGAGGCATGTAAGAGATAGTGGAAGAGACATAGTTTTAATCCAAAAATATTCTGCTAAAAAGTTGAAACAGGCTTTATGGCCATGTGATCCAGAGACTAGGGATTTGTATTAGAACATACCAAGTCCTACTCACATTAATTCTCTGAGGGTATACATCTTAAACATGGAAAACACAGTCACTTTAGGAATGACCATACCTTTTTTTCTGAGACAGGGTTTCTCTGTAGCTTTGGAGCCTGTCCTGGACTAGCTCTGTAGACCAAGCTGGCCTTGAACTCACAGAGATCCACCTGCCTCTGCCTCCCGAATTCTGGGATTAAAGGCATGCACCACCACTGCCAGCATGACTACACCTTTTAATCCAGTTCTACTACTTTGGTTTAACTACAGCAGATTGGTTTCATGATATGTTCAGTTCTTTATCGAGATTCTTGATTGCCTTGTATGTGGACCTAAGAAATGGCCAAACAGAGCATTTAGCAATCATCTAAAATTGATAACCTTGTTACTCATTGCTAATGTAAACTACTGTCACAGCTGGAAAGCTTTCAAGCTCTTTCTTTTCCTTCCCTTTCTATGCTGTGACTACACCTGTTTTACAGTTGGTCAGTGAACTCAATTCTTACACAGGTCCCATTTTATTTGTAAATTCACAATTTAATCTAGTTAAGTTGGAGAATACTCATTCATTGGTCTATTTTTCTTTCCCATAAACCAGTCAAGGCCCAGCCTAGTAGGAGTTTCAAGACTGTTATTGTAGCACTGGGCAACACAGGCACAATTAGGTCTTCAAAGAAATTCTCAATTGTATAGTGTTAAGCAAGCATGAGCTACAGGAGATATTGATCTAAACCAGTTGTTCTCAACCTGCCACATGCTGTGACTTTTTAATACAGCTCATCATGATGTGGTGTTCCCCATCTATAAATCTATTTTCAGTGCTAGTTCATAGTTGTATCATTGCTACTGTTATGAATTATAATATACATATCCGTTCTTTCTGATGGTCTTAGGCCAGTCCTCTGATAGGGTCATTTAGTCCCCCAAAAGGAAGTCATTACATCCAATGTTGATAAGCACCACTCTAAACTGATATAATTAAACATATAAATAAATAAATAAATAAATAAATAAATAAATAAATAAATAACTTCCCTGTAATGTCATTAATATGAGACTGTATGACTTTGTCCAATGTTAAATGTTAGCCAGTAAGTATTGTCAGGAATTATAGTCAATGGCCTGTGTCTCAAATTTCTCAGCTGCCATAATGTCAACCATGATTGCAAATATTTTCATAGGAGAGTTCTCTAATTGGAAACTGAATACTTAGTAGTTCAAGCTATCCTCTCTAAACTTTATAACCCACCAATTCTTTCTGTCTTTAATCACAAGGAAAAAATAATACATATAGGAAAATTACAGAGAAAGTTACTCACCATGCACCATAGGTCCTTCTTTGTAAAGGAGATCCTTGAAGTTCAATGCCTGAATTATTACCCTCTGAGCTAGGTGTTTTCTAGTTTGTTCCCACCTTCAGTGTACACAGTACACTGTTCCTACTTTTTTGATCTGAAGGAGAAGCCATGCTGCACACATAAATCTTTCTGCTGTTAATGTAATGGACAGCCCACTATATGACTCAAACTGGAAATTTTTGAACTCTGTGGTATTGCAGGCCTGTAATCTGAGAATCTGGGTAATTAGTCAGGAGGATAGAAAGGGCAATGCCTTGTGAGCCTACAGACAGGGTTCAAATCCACCTCTATCAGTATAGGAACATTTGTTGCAAAACTCCTTTTCAAAAAGTCTGAAAATGCAGCTGTTGTATAATTATGACACCTTCATGGCACACCAGGACGCAACGTAGGTTGTGACCCTGTAATGTCCTCTTGACTAGCGTGTTAGAGGCCTTTCTGGGACACCAGTAAAGGAATTCCTTTTCTGTCTAGTATTGAGAGTTTTGTCTTGACAAGTGACCCTCTGGAAGGGAATCCCATTACTTTCCACCTGATAATTAATTCATTTGGGAGAAAACAGATCAGTCACTGCCCCATCCCATAAAGGTAGTTAGGCTTAAACCTTCAGAGGGAGGTCTGATAAGAACTGGAGGTAAAAAACAACTAGACAATTTAGGGTAAAAAGAAACCCCAAAGAAAAGTAAGAAGTTGCTTTCTTAACTAATAGCCTGAAGTGTCACTGGGATTCTGAGGATTTAATCTGTGACAAAAACCAAAGATGCCAAAAGTGTTTTGGGAACTCTGTTCTCTGATGATGAGTGATTCTACATGCCTTAGGAAGGAGGAAAGTTAAAAGTAGTAATGAAGGCCTGTTAAAAGGGACCTTGGTCAGGAGAATAGGATCTTTGTCCTGGGTACAGAACCAACATTTCAGTGGGAATATGTCAATCTCCTGGACAAGTGATCTAGTCAGTAGAGTCCAAGAAATGATCACCCAGTCATTTATCAATCACTGATAATTGATTAGTTGATTGCACATTGGCAACCCAAACTACAGAGAAAAGTGGAATTTTTGTTTTGTTTTGTTTTTCGAGACAGGGTTTTTCTGTGTAGCTTTGCACCTTTCCTGAATGTTGCACTGTAGCCCAGGCTGGTCTTGAACTCACAGAGATCCACCTGTCTCTGCCTCCCAGTGCTGGGATCAAAGGAGTGTGCCACCACCACCCATCTAAAAGTGAAACATTTTATGGCTCCTTCCCAACTCTCCCTTTCTGCACTGTGAACACCACTGGTTGTAATATGTAGACAATGAATTCCTATTCTTACACACGCACCTCTGCAATGCCACTTCACATTAAAAACCCTAAAATGAGCTAAAACTTTCATTGCCCAGTTCCTTTTGCATTCTCACTGAGCACGAAAGGACAAGCCTAGAATGCCTGACACATTTGTGCTTAGAGGCAGAAAATAGATGGGAAGATGATGAAATGATATCCCCAAAATTATGTTAAGAAATTAAAACAGGCTTTATAGCCATGTGCTCCAGAGACTAGAGATATGTATTAGAGTACAACAAGGGCTACTCATAGCTTTTCTCTCAGGTTAAGCATCTTAAACCTGGAAAATAACAGTCTGGTTAGTCAGGATCACACCATTGTATTCAGATTTTCTATTTTGGTTCAACTGGAGTTAACTATGGTAATTTGGTTTTTTGTTCTTTATCTAGATTCTTGATAGCTTTGTCTTGGCCAGTCAGGACCGTTATTGATCATCTAACATTGATTACTTTAGTATTCTTTACTAATGTCATCTACTTCCACAGCATGAGAGGTTTCAAAAACTTTTTGCTCATCTTTTTCTTTACTGTGTCTAAACCTGATTAAAGTTGGTCTGTGAACTCAATTATTGCACAGGTCCCTCTTCACTTGTAAGTTCCCCCCAAAATGCCAGAAGGTTTAGAAGAAACTCCTTCACTGGTCTATTTTTCTTTCTCACTGACCAGTCAAGACTCAAAATAGAAGGAGTGGCAGGACTGTCTTCCCAGTCCTCAACAGCACAGTCAGGAATAAAGGATCAAAGCAATTCTCAAATACATTGTGTGAGGAAAGCCTGAGTTACAGAAGAAAGTTCTCCAAGTAGAAAAAACAAACAAGAGATCACTTCCTGTTGGCTGAAAAATGTAGGACTCTCAGCTATTTCTCTGCCACTGTGTCTGCCTGCACACTGGCATGTCCCACCATGATGATAATGAACTGAACCTCTGAACTGGAGCCATGGGAGCTATGGGATGCTGCAGATGGTGAAACTTCCTGGAGACAACCATGAGGAGAGAGTGTAGCCTCTGATGTCACCATCAGGTTACACCCCATTGGAAGCAACTATTATATTGTATTTTCATCTGAAAGGAAGCAATTATTTATTATCAGAAACTGAAAACAGACACAGCTACAGTACTGGGAATACATAAGACAGCTGGCCTTGACTTTTCAGAGTTAAATTTGTCAGTTTCCTTAAATATACTCAAACCTCTCCTTGTGTGAGCAATGGAAATCAACAGAAGAATATCTAATTGTGACTTTAAAGCTGAAGCCAGCCAATCAATATAGAAGAAGGGTCTGGGAAGCTTTTGGCATGATGTGATGGAAGACACTGTTTTTAGTCTAGTTTTCATATCACTTCTTGGCTAGATGGTACAAAAATACTTTTGATGTAATGGTTTTGAGTTGAACAGTGAAAAGTTTTTGTATCAATGATGGTTCAGAAACTTCATGCTGGGCAGTAGGAATAGGCACAGAGTTTCTGAGTAACTCTGCCTTGGTGGAAATGGGACAGGGCATCCTTGAACACAGCATCTCAGGAAGACCCATTATAGTCTCAGAAACTGGGCTCTTGGCTTTAACTAAAATAGCATGTCCCAACCTGGGGGTTGCGACACCTTTGTCATCAAAGGACCCATTCACAGAGGTCACCTAAGACCATCATAAAACACAGATATTTATATAACAACTCATAACTGTGGCAAAATTACAGTTATGAAGTAGCAAAGAAAAGAAACTTATGGTTGGGGCCCCCACAACATGAGGAAGTGTGTTAAAGGGTCACAGCGTTAGGAAGGTTGAGAGCCACTGGAAGAAATGATCTCTGGTATTGGGGGTGGGGCAATGTCCACCTTCCTAGAAGTGTGTGTCCAGTTAATTCCCCTTATTTTCCTAAGCTGGCGGGACATACTATGTTAAGTCACATTTATCAAAATTCAGTTGCAGAATGTTTCCTCCAGTTTTTCATTTCCTAACAGGAAGTTGCCATCTAATTCCTATCTCACTGTATTTGCCCAGGAACACAGGGGACCAGGGAAAACCCTAGCTTAGTGGGGAGCTGCTCTTTGGCTGGTGAAGGCATTTCATGGACTCATGGTAAGGGAGTCACAGTGAGACAGTCATGGAGCTGCACACCAGCAGGACCAGTGACACTGGACTAGCCTTAGATTCTACCATACACTTGATGATGTCGCCTTAGAAACACACTTATTCTCTGGAGCCTGAGAACTTCTCCCTGTGCCTGTGTTAACATCAACCTTGAAATGATGACCACAAGCATGCTCCCAGGTTTCTCCTGAGAAAGTCTCAGGAAACATCCAGTCCTGCCAATCACCATGAGCAGACCTCTACCTGGGAATGATTACATGTGCATATGGGTTTAACTTAGCATAGGATATGCTAGGCCCTCTTTGACCTCTTCTGAGCACAGCATACACATAGGATCCAGAACAAGAAGTATTTTGCAGCAGCTGGCTTCCACAGGTAGCAGGAACACCTCTAACATGATAGTCCAGTCACTCCCCAAGTGTGAAGTTTGGAAGCAAGTGTCTGCCAATCTTACTATAAAGCAGGAGGCCAATTGTTTTTACTAACTTCCAACCTGGAGAACTTAAATGCATTCTGGAAACAGAGTCGTTTATACTTTAACTACAAAATTAAATGCTGTTTTCTCGTAATTTACAAAAAAAAATACCAAACAAAAAACAAACAAACAAACAAAAAACCCAACATCTAGAAAACTGCAAACAAATCCTTACTGACTTGGAAATTCATAGAATAAAACAAACAAGAGATTAGAGGAATGATACAATTCAAGAAAATCAAATTTAAAAAGTAAAACTATTCATTGATATTTTAAAAATATAAATATAATTGAAAAACAGAGAGCTATCCTGAGTTTGATTAGGAGCAGGCCATTCCCTGGTGGAGGACTTGCTTTAAAACCAACTGTTTGATGCTGTCACTATGTTTTATGTTAGCTGCTGAGCTTTGTCACCTGACACACACATCTACAGTCAATGACCTGTGTCTCAGCTCTTTGAGCTAACTTAAAAGTGCAAAATAGGATTAAATACATCTGCAAAGGAGAGTCCACAAGTTAGAAATTCCAAATTGTATACCCACTAATCTGGCCTGCCTTCATTCACATGATTTGAAATAATACATGATGAGAAATTACAAATCAGTAACCCTGCCACAATCATGTCCGATTTCATAATGGTTATTCCAGTAGTTAACTGCTTATCTTCTTTCCCACTGCAGTGCACACACTTCCTGGAGCTATGGTCCTTTAGCTCTAGAGCTGCAGAGAAGATGAAGGACACAGCCTTGAACCAGTCACAGTCTCCCTTGGTTCCATGGGCTTCACACCATACTCAATTGACCATGTTCACCTTGGATGCCTTTGAAATCCTGAAATTTCTACCTCTAATCTCTACATACTATGATTACAGGTCTGAGTCATTTTGTCTCACCTGGTGGGCTTCAAACTTATTTAGTGAGGCATTAGAATAACAGGATAATATAGCTGGAGACCTTCTGTTCAACCCCCACCAAACCCTGTTACTCCAAAAACCCACTTATAAAATAAACACAGAGAGACTTATATTATTTAAACTGCTTGGCCATTATCTCAGACCTACCACTGTCTAGCTCTTACTCTTATATTTAACCCATTTCTATTAATCTATACTTTGCCATGTGGCTTGGGGCATACCAGTACCTTACATCTTGCTTTCATGGTGGTGGCTGGCAGTGTCTTTCCCCGCTGCCTTCCTCTTTTCCCAATTCACCTCACTCTTAGTCCCACCTATACTTCCTACTTGGCCACTGGACAATCAGTGTTTTATTTATACAGAGCGATATTCACAGCACTTCCCTGTTTCTTTTCTTTTAAAATGATGTTTTTAACTTTTACATAGGAAAATTACATATAACAAAACAATTATTAAGCAAGAATTACAGTTATAATATTAAGGAAGATATACTATCTATCTTATATTTGTGAGTCTAAGGTTTTGTATATAACTTATCTTTTATAATAACTGAGGAAATTATAACAATCTAGTCTTCAACCATATCAAAGACCTCAGAAGGATATAATATTACCTGAGAAATGGGGGAAGGATGTAAGCAACTTTTGGGAGTCTTGCAGGGTAGACAGAGACAACTGGCAGTCTTCACAGTTACCTAATGTTCCTTTGTAAAGTTGGGGCATCTGTCTTCAGCTCACAATGCTAGAGTCTCTTGTTTACATTTTTTAGTGTCCTGTAGAATGTCTGGCAGTTTCCTCTGTGAAGCAGAGGACCATTTTTCCAAGCAAATTTCAGTGGTCACCTTTCTATGGGTCCGGCATGTTCAGTCAATCAAGCAGTCCAGGCAAGGACAGTTTCTTGCCCAAATGGCTATGTTTTTCAATTGAAGATAAACTCCATATGAAGTGTCTCTGATGCCCATCCTCCTCTCTAAAGTAAATTGGTGCTGCCAAGAGCAGACATGTCTCACTGTCCAGAAAGTCTAAATTTTTAAAAAATATTTTAAATGCCATGTTCTGTAGGTCTTTGAAGTATTTGAAGATTATGTATCTACCTGAAATATATCTATGCATACCTAGAAGACTTAACATGGCTATGAGTATGATTAATCTATTTTTTAATTATCCATTACAATGTTAAATGAGCTGTACAAACATAATACCTTAAACAGCGTAGAAATATACACACAGTATAACAAAATTATGTTTATTTTTTATTGATTCTGTAGGCCAAGTTAATGTTTATTCCTCAACCCTTCTGTATCTTGCAATATTTATTTCTTAGTGAGTTGTACTTGGTTCTTTCCTAGTTTTCTGAACCATCTTATTCCTGTTACTATCCACCTAGGCATTGTTAGGAATGGGCTTCCTATGATATCTTGAGCATCAATTTAGACTAGTAATTCATTGGTTAGACACTCTGAGCCACCATTCCTCCAGCATATCTTTCAGGCAGGACAAGTGTCAGGTGAATGGTTTGTGTTTTGTTTGTGTCTGGTTTGGTGTCCCAATGCTACCACTGGGAGCATTGGGTGGTTACATAACATTGTTGGTTCAGGCTCAGTATTAATTTTGTTTGTTTGATTTTTCTCTGTGTAGCTTTTGAAGCCTGTCCTATAACTCACTTTGTAGAGAAAGCTGGCCTCAAACTCACAGAGATCTGTCTGCATCTGCCTCCTGAGTACCGGGATTACAGTAATGTGCTATCACTACCCAGCCAACCTCTGAATTATTGATTACTAGAAGTTCTCACTAGGGTCCCCCTTAAAGGTTCCATGAAGTTTGCACTGCACTGTATGCATGTCTCCTGATTAAATCTCCTTATTCCAGTTATCTCTCCCTGTCTTCTCCTCTGTCCCTTCCTTAGTCACCTGACCAATCCTGTTCCTATCTCTACAAAATGTATTCTATATACTTCTCCCTGTGAGATTCATGCACATACCATAGAGCTGCTCTTGATACTTAGCCTCTATGCATCTCTGGATTGTACTATCATTAACTATGTTTATTGTGATTATACTTTACTTAACAGCTAATTTTCATAGATAAGTGAGTAAAACATGTTTGTCTATGTGCTTCTGGGTTTTCTCACAAAAGAAAAAAAAGAGCTCTAGAAACTAAACAACAAATCAAGGAATGCAATCATAATGGTGTATACCTCTAAACAGAATACTCAGGTGAAGAATTTAAAGTGGCTGAGAAACATTGAAGAAATGTTCAACATCCTTAGCCATCAGGCAAATGCATATCAAGACTACTTTGAGCTTTCATCTTATACTTGTTAGAATGGTTAAGATGAATAACACAAGTGACAGCTAATGTTGGCAAGGACATGGAGCAAGGGAATTCATTGCTGTCACAAGAGCAAGTTTGTACAGGCACTGTAGAAATCAATATGATATCCTAAAAAATTTGGGGTCACCCTAACTCAAGATCCAGTTATATCAGTTTTGTGCATATACCCAAAGAAGCTCCTCCATCTTACCACAAGGACATTTGCTCATCTAGCTTCTCTCTCTCTCTCTCTCTCTCTCTCTCTCTCTCTCTCTCTCTCACCTGATTATATAGACTATTCTGGCATTCAATTCAGAGGCACCTGTCTTTGGATTGTTGGGATTAAAGTCATGAGTGAAGTACAGCCAGGTTGTCCATCTTATTTATTCTTTGTAGTTAGTCCAAACATGTTATCTCATGTGTATTCTGTACCGTTGATTTGCTTACTTGTCTCTGATGTTTTTAGTTGGCATTTCTCTTGCAAGGTGATACCCCTTTCAAAGGCTACAGAATTGACAGAGGTGAACGCCCTATTCAGTTTTCTTCTAAAGTGACTTGGTGATTACATTGTAACAACTATGTCATGGAGTAAGATAGGGAGCACCAGAATTGTATGAATATACTGTCAAAGAATTATACAATTACAATGTTGTCAGTGTCATGCTTTCTGTTGTACACAGGTATGGGATGTTTTAGAATGCAGTGACCTATGATGATGTGCATGTCATCTTCACTTGGGAAGAGTGGACTTTGCTGAATCCTTCCCAGAAGAATCACTACAAAGATGTGATGATTGAGACCTACAGGAACCTCACTATTATGAGTAAGACAGTGTATTTTCCTTGACATTTTAAAATAAGGGGACAACTGTTTCTTGGTTTTGGAAGTTCCTGTGTAATTTGATTGATAAAGACAGGTGAGGTGAATAAATCAGGCATGTTTCTAAGAATCACTGAAAATAGTAACCAAAATTTTACAATGCTTTCAATAATATAAATTTTCTGGTAATCAATTTTAGGATATTGTTGGGAAAATCATAAGATTGAAGAAGGTTTTCAAAATTCTAGAAGGGATGTAAGATAATTTTCTTGTGCAAGCTGATAAAAATATGCTTGTGTCATCAAGGTTGTTCATGTAGATTTCATCCATTTTACTGTCATTGGGCGATCCGTCTCTTTCCTTGGGTCCTGTTTTCCAGGTAGCCTCCCTGGAGTTGTGTAGCAGTCTAATCCTCATTGTTTTACATCTAGTATCCTCCTATGAGTGAGCAATACCCTGTTTGTCCTTCAAAGTCTGGGTTACCTCACTCAGGATGATTTTTTCTAGATCCATCCATTTGTATGCAAACTGCATGATGTCATTGTGTTCTCTGCTGAGTAGTACTCCATTGTGTATATGTACCATAATTTCTTTATCCATTTTTTAGTTGAAGAGCATCTGGGTTATTTCCAGGTTCTGGTTATTACAAACAATGCTGATATGAACTTAGCTGAGCAAATGCCCTTGTGGTATGATTGAGCATTCCTTGGGCATATGTCCAAGAGTGGTATAGCTGGGTCTTGGGAGAGATGGAGTACCAATTTTTTAAGAAAGTGCCATATTGATTTCCAAAGTGGATGTAGAAACTTGCATTCCCACCAGCAGTGGAGGAGAGTTCCCCTTGCTCCACATCCTCTCCAGCATAAGCTGTCTTCTGTGTTTTTGATCTTAGCAATTCTGACAGGTGTAACGTGGTATTTCAGAGTCAATTTGATTTGCATTTCCAGGATAATTAGGGATGTTGAACAATTCCTTAAATATCTTTTAGCCATTTGAGCTTTCTCTGCTGAGAATTCTCTGTTTAGCTCTATAGCCCATTTCAAATTGTACTGTTGGGTATTTTGATGTCTAATTTCTTAAGTTCTTTACATATTCTGAATATCAGCCCTCTGTCAGATGTGGGGTTAGTGAAGACCTTTTCCCATTCTGTAGGCTGTCACTTTGTTTTGTTGACCGTGTCCTTTGCTCTACAAAAGCTTCTCAGTTTCAACACATCCCATTGATTGATTGTTTCTCTCAGTGTCTGTGCTACTGGTGTCATATTTAGGAAGTAATCTCTGGTGCCAATGCATTCAAGACTACTTCCTAGTTTCTATAGAATCAGGTTCAGAGTAACTGGATTTATGTTGAGGTCTTTGATCCACTTGGACTTAAGTTTTGTGCACAGTGACAGATATGGATCTATTTGCAGCCTTCTACATGTTGACATCCAGTTATGTCAGCACCACTTGTTGAAGATGCTTTTTCCCCCTTTTTAAAATTATATTTGTGTTTTAATTTTATACATCAGCCATGGGTTCCCCTCTCATCTCCCTTCCTGCCCCCACTCCCACTTTCCCCCCATCCCCTACCCTCCATTCCCATCTCTTCCAGGGACAAGACTCTGATGTGGATTCATTTAAACTTAGTGCATTCAGTACAGGCAGTTCCAGTCCCCTCCTTCCAGGCTGAGCAAAGTGTCCCTGTGTAAGCCCAAGGTTCCAAACAGCCAGCTCATGCACTAAGGACAGGTCCAGGTCCCACAGCCTGGATGCCTCCCAAACAGTCCAAGGCACTCAACTGTCTCATTTATCCAGAGGGCCTGATCCAGCTGGGGGCTCCACAGCCTTTGGTTCATAATTCATATGCTTCCGTTCATCTGGCCTTTCGTCCCCATGCTTTTTCCAACCAGGGCTCAACAATTCATGATCCCACAGTCCCTCCTCCCTCTCAACAACTGGACACACAGGGGCTCCGCCTGGGGCCTGGCTGAGGATCTCTCCATCCACTTTCATCAGTCACTGGATGAGAGTTCCAGCCCGCCATCAGGGTATTTGGCCATATGATCACCAGACTAGGTCAGATCAGTATTTCTCTCAACCATTGCCAGCAGTCTACAAAGAATGCAGCACAGCACTGTGGACCTCAGGGGACCTCTCCAGCATTCTGCCCACACCTGTTCTCATGTTGTCCTCATCCATCATGGTATACCATTCCTTGATCTCCCTTTCTGTTCCTGATTCACCTGAGATCTCCTGCTCCCCCAAGCCTCCCTTCCCTCAAACCTTGCCCTTCATTTCTCCCATTCTCATCCAGATTGTTCATGTAGATCTCATCCATTTCTCTGTCATTGGGTGATCCCTGTGTCTTTCCTAGGGTCCTGTTTTCTAGGCAGCCTCCCAGGAGTTGTGTAGTCATCATTGTTTTACATCTACTTTCCTCCTATGAGTGAGTACATACCATGTTTGTCCTTCAAAGTCTGGGTTAACTCACTCAGGATGATTTTTTCTAGATCCTAGCATTTGCCTGCAATCTGCATGATGTCATTCTTTTCTCTGCTGAGTAGTACTCCATTGTGTATATGTACCATATTTTCTTTACCCATTCTTCAGTTGAAGGGCATCTAGGTTGTTTCCAGGTTCTGGCTACTATAAACAAAGCTGATACCAACATAGCTGAGCAAATGCCCTTGTGGTATTATTGAGCATACCTTAGGTATATGCCCAAGAGTGCTACAGCTGAGTCAAGAGAGAGATGGATTACCAATTTTCTAATGAAGTGGCATATTGATTTCCAAAGTGGCTGTACAAGCTTGCATTCCCACCAGCAGTGGAGGAGAGTCCCCTTACTCCAATCCTCTCTAGCATAACCTGTCTTCTGTGTTTTTGATCTTAGCCATTCTGACAGGTATAAGGTGATATCTTAGAATCATTTTGTTTTGCATTTCCCGGATAATTAGGGATGTTGTGCAATTCCTTAAATGTCTTTCAGCCATTTGAAATTCCTCTGTTGAGAATTCTCTTTTTAGTACTATAACCCATCTCTTAATTGGACTGTTGGGCATTTTGATGTCTAATTTCTTGAGTTCTTTATATATTCTGAATATCAGCCCTCTGTCAGATGTTGGGTAGTTGAAGACCTTTTCTCATGCTGTTTGCTGTCACTTTGTCTTGTTGACCTTGTCCTTTGCTCTACAAAAGCTTCTCAGTTTCAACACATCCCATTGATTGATTGTTTTTCTCAGTGTCTGTGCTACTGCTGTTATATTTAGAAAGTGATCTGCGGAGCCAACTTGTTCAAGTATACTTCCTACTTTCTCTTCTATCAGGTTCAGAGTAACTGGATTTATGTTGATGTCTTTGATCCACTTGGACTTAAGTTTTGTGCACAGTGACAGATATGGATCTATTTGCAGCCTTCTACACATTGACATCCTGTTATGCCAGCACCATTTGTTGAAGATGCTTTCCTTTTTCCCTAGTATATTTTTGGCTTCTTTGTCAAAAATTATAAATTTGTAGGTGTGCGGGTTAATGTAAGGGTCTTCAATTCGATTCCATTGGTCCACATGTCAGTTTTTATGGCAGTACCAAGCTGTTTTTATTACAGTAGCTCTATAGTAGAGCTTGAGGTTAGGGGTTGTGATGCCTCCAGAGGTTGTTTTTTTGTACAGGATTCTTTTGGCTTTCCTGGGTTTTTTGTTTTTCCATATGAAGTTGAGTGCTATTCTTTCCAGATCTGTGAGGAATTGTGTTGGTAATTTGATGGGGACTGCATTGAATCTGTAGATTGCTTTTGGTAATATTGCCATTTTTAATATGTTAATTCTGCCTATCCATGAGCATGGGAGGTCTTTCCATTTTGTGACATCTTCTTCAATTTCTTTTTTCAGTGACTTAAATTTCTTGTCATATAGGTCTTTCACATGCTTTGTTAGAGTAACCCCAATGTATTTTTTATCATTTGTGGCTCTTGTAAAGGTTGATGTATCTCTGATTTCCTTCTCAGTCTGTTTGTCTAGTGTGTATAGGAGGGCTATTGATTTTTTTTAAGTTTATCTTGAATCCTGCTATGTTGCTGAAGGTTTTTATTATCTGTATCAGTTCCTTGGTTGAATTTTTTGGGTCACTCATGTTTACTATCATGTCATCTACAAACAGGGAAAGCTTGACTTCTTCCTTTCCAATTTGTATCCCCTTCATATCCTTATCTTGTCTTATAGCTCTGGCTAGAACTTCAAGTACTATATTGAATAACTAATTGGAGAGAGGACAGCCTTGCCTTGTTCCTGATTTTAGTGGTGTTGCTTAGAGTTTCTCTCCATTTAATTTGATGTTGGGTGTTGGCTTGCTATAGATTGCCTTTATTATGTTAAGGTATGTTCCCTTTATACCTGATTGCTACAAGACCTTTTTCATGAAGGGGTGTTGGATTTTGTCAAATGACTTTTCAGCATCTAGTGAGTTGATCATGTGTTTTTTTCTTTGAGTTTATTTATATGGTGTATTACATTGACGGACTTTCGTATGTTGAACGACCATTGCATCCCTGGGATGAAGCCTACTTGATCATGATGGATAATTGTTTTGATGTGTCCTTGGAGTTTGTTTGCCAGAATTTTATTGAGTATTTTTGCATTAATGTTCATAAGGGAGATCAGTCTGTAGTTCTCTTTCTTTGTTGCATCTTTGTTTGGTTTAGGAATCATGGTAATTGTAGCCTCATAGAAGGAGTTTGGTAATATGCCTTCTGCTTCTATTGTTTGGAACAATTTAAAGAGTATTGGTATTAAGTCTTCTTTGAAGATCTGGTAGAATTCTGCAGTCAAACCATCTGATCCTTGGCTTTTTTTGGTTGGGAGACTTTTAATGACTGATTCTATTTCCTTATGGGTTATTGGACTATTTAAATGGTTTATCTGGTCTTGATTTATCTTAGGTATGTGGTATCCATTTCTTTTAGATTTTTCAGTTTTGTGGAGCAGAGGTTTTTGAAGTATGACCTGATGAATCTCTGTATTTCCTCATTGTCTGTTGTTATGTCCCCCTTTTCATTTCTGATTTTGTTAATTTGGATGCTCTCTCTCTGTCTTTTGGTTAGTTTGGATAAGGGCTTGTCTCTGTTGTTGATCTTCTCAAGGAACCAACTCTTTGTTTCAATAATCCTTTGTATTGTTCTTTTTATTTCTATTTTTATTGATTTCAGCTCTCGATTTGATAATTTCGTGGCGTCTGTTCCTCCTGGGAGACTTTGCTTCTTCCTCTTCAAGGGCTTTCAGGTGTGTTAGCATGAGATTTCTCCAGCTTATTTATGTGGACATTTAGTGGTATGAATTTCCTTCTTAGCACTGCTTTCATAGTGTCCTATAAGTTTGGGTATGTGGTGTATTCATTTTCATTGTTCTCTAGGAAGTCTTTAATTTCTTTCTTTATTTCTTCCTTAACCCATTGGTGATTCAGTTGAACATTATTCAGTTTCCATGAGATTGTAGAATTTCTGTTTTTTTTTTCTGTTGTTGAAATCTAACTTTAAACCATGGTGGCCCAATAGAACACAGGAGGTTATTCTAATTGTTTTGTATATATTGAGATTTGCTTTGTGGCCAAGCATTTGGTTGATTTTAGAGGAGGTTCCATGGTGTGCTGAGAACAAGGTATATTCTTTTTTGTTTGGGTGGAATGTTCTGTAGCTATCAATTAAATCCATTTGAGCCATAACATCACTTAAGTCCATTATGTCTCTGTTAAGTTTCAATTTGGCAGATATGTCCAGAGGTTAAAGTGGGGTGTTGAAGTCTCCCACTATTAATGTGTGGGGTTTTATATGTGACTTAAGCTTTAGAAATGTTTCTTTTACATATGTGGGTGCCCTTGTGTTTGGGGTATAAATGTTCAGAATTGAGACTTCATCTTGGTGGATCTTTCCTGCAATGAGTATGTAATGTCCTTCATTATATCTTTTGATTGATTTTAGTTTGAAGTCTATTTTGCTGGATATTAGGATGGCTACACCAGCTTGCTTCTTAAGACCATTTGATTCAAAAGTCTTTTCCCAGGCTTTTATTCTTAGGAGGTGTCTGTCTTTGAATGTGAGGTGTGTTTCTTCTATGCAGCAGAAAGATGGATCCTGTTTTCGTATCCATTCTGTTAGTGTGTGTCTCTCTATAGGTGAATTAAGTTCATTGATATTAAGGGATATTAATGACCACAGATTGTTTGGTTTGTTATTATTTTTATTATTTGTTGGTAGTTTGTGTGTACTAATCTTCTTTGGGGTTTAATGCTGTGGTTTTATCTATTGCCTGTGTTATCATTCGTGTACCTGCCTTTCTTAGGTTGGAATTTTCCTTCTAATGGTTTCTGATTGGCTGAGTTTGTGCATAAGTATTGTTTAAATCTGGTTTTGTCTTGGAAGGTCTTGTTCTCTCCATCTATAATGATTGAGAGTTTTGCTGGGTATATTAGTCTAGGCTGGCATCCATGGTCTCTTAGTGTCTGCATTATATCTGTCCGGGTCCTTCTGGCTTTCAACATCTCCATTGAGAAATCAGATGTTATTCTGATGAGTTTGCCTTTATAAGTCACTTGGCCTTTTTCCTTTGCTGCCCTTAATATTCTTTCTTTATTCTGTATGTTTAGTTTTTTAATTATTATGTGGCGAGGGGACTTTTTTGGGGGGTCTACTCTGTTTGGTGTTCTATAGGCTTCTTGTATCTTCTTAGGCATATCTTTCTTTAAGGTGGGAAAGTTTTCTTCTATGAGCTTGTTAAATATATTTTCTGTTCCTTTGAGTTGGTATTCTTCTCCTTCCTCTACCCCTAATATTTGTAGGTTTGGCCTTTTCATGGTATCCCAAATTTCGTGGACATTTTGGGTCATGACTTTGTTGGTTTTAGTGTTTTCTTTGACTGATGAATCTATTTCTTCTACCATATCTTCAACACCAGAGATCCACTCTTCCATCTCTTGCATTTTGTTGGTTTTACTTGCATCTGAAGTTCCTGTTTGTTTACTCAGATTTTCTATTTCCTGCTGTGGATATCACTCTGTATAAATAAAATGCTGCTTGGCCATTAGCTCAGGCCTACCATTATCTAGTTCTTACTCTTAAATTAACCCATTTCTGTTAGTCTATATTTTGCCACATGGCTTGTGGCTTACCAGTGTCTTTACATGTTGCTTTTCCTGGCGGCGGCCGGCGGTGTCTCCTCCTCCCCAGCCTTTTACCTCCCACAATTCTCTTCTCTGCTTGTCCCGCCTATATTTCCTGCCTGGCTACTGGCCAATCAGCATTTTATTTATACAGAGTGATATCCACAGCCAGCTGTCTCTGTCTACTCTTGCAAGACCCCTGAAAAATGCTTACATCCTTCTCCCAGTTCTCAGGTAATATTATATCCTTCTGAAGTCTTTGATGTGGTTGAAGCCTAGATAGTTATAATTTCCTCAGTTATAAAAAGATAAGTTAGATATAAAACCTTAAACTCACAAATATAGGATATTTTCTTTAATATTATAACTGTAATTCTTGCTTGATAATTGCTTTGTTATCTATAATTTACTATGTGAAAGTTAACCTTCCTTTTTTAACAAAAAAGAAAAGGGGAAGTGCTGTGGATATCACTCCGTATAAATAAAATGCTGATTGGCCAGTAGCCAGGCAGGAAATATAGGCGGGACAAGCAGAGAAGAGAATTGTGGGAGGTAAAAGGCTGGGGAGGAGGAGACACCGCCGGCTGCCACCAGGAGAAGCAACATGTAAAGACACTGTAAGCCACAAGCCACGTGGCAAAATATAGACTAACAGAAATGGGTTAATTTAAGAGGAAGAGCTAGATAATGGTAGGCCTGAGCTAATGGCCAAGCAGTTTAAATAATATAAATGTCTGTATGATTATTTTATACATGGGTTGTGGGACCGTGGTGGCTTGGTGGATCCTGAAGAGAAGCTCTCCAAGTACAATTTCCAGCATCCCTTCTCCTAGTGTCTTCTTCATTTTTTCTATTTCCCTCTTCAGGTCTTGAACTGTTTCCCTTGTTTTTTCATGATTTTCTTTCAGTGACTTATTGTTTTCTTCTGCTTTAATTGTCCTTTCCTCTAGTTTTATATACCGTTCTTCCCATTTTTTGTTCATCTATTCCTCCACTTTATTTTTGATTTCTTCTATATAGGGCTCTAGCCTCTTCATGATGTTACTTATATGGTTGTTTTCTTCTTCTTCTTCTTCTTCTTCTTCTTCTTCTTCTTCTTCTTCTTCTTCTTCTTCTTCTTTTTCCATTCTGTGATGTTCAGGTCTAGCTGTTGGAGAAGCGCTAGATTCTGGTGTTGATGTATTGCTCTTTATTTTGTTGTATGTACTTCTGCCTTGGTGTCTGCCCATCTCCTAGTGGGTTTGTTCTTGGTCTTATCAGTGTATTTGGTCTATAAAGAGCTGATTTAGGGAGCCTCTCTCTGGTCCAGATGGAAGTTCTGCCCAGATGAGAGCTCTGGTCCATATGAGAGTCCTGGCCGGATAGGAGCTGGGTGGCTGGACTCTGATTCTCAGGAAGTCCCTGTGATCTCCTTATCCTGTCCAGATGGGAGCTCCTCTTGTCCAGATGGGAGATCTGGGACAGGATGGAATACTGGACACTGGTCCATAAGTTTCTGGAAGTGGATGGGACCTCCAGCAGATGGATGTGGGGGCAAGGAATTGAGGTTGTAGTGTCCACCAGAGGGTCTCTCTCTGGTCTCTGGTCCAGATGGGAATTCCGGGGCAGATGGGAACTGGGGGCTGGTATCTGAGTCTCAGGAAGTGGCTGGGGTCTTGGGCAAATGAGTGTGGAGGCAGGGTGTGCAGACTGCAGGGTCTGCCTACAGTCTTGGGAAAAGGGGAGCCTTCCAACAGGGCCCACCAATTGGCCAGAAACTGGGACCAAGTTGGGTAGGTCCTCCCAGGATGGTGTCCAGGGGTGGGACCCAGTGGCGGTTGCTTCTCTGACTATAACCTCAGGCACTCACCTCTCAGATGCTTTCTTTTTTCCATTGTACATTTTGGCTTCTTTGTTAAAAATAATATATTCATTATGTGTGCAGATCAATGTCAGGGTCTTCAATTCGATTCCATTGGTACACTTGTTGGTTTATATGCCAGGAAGAAGCTGGTTTTATTACAGTAGCTTGAGGTCGGGGATTGTGATGCTTCCAGAGGTAGTTTCATTATACATGATACTTTTGGCTATCTTTTTTTTTTTCCCCACATGAAGTTGAGTATTTTTCTTTCTGGGTATGTGAAGAATTGTGTTGGTAACTTGATGGGCATTGCATTGAATCTGTAGATTGCTTTTGGTAAGATCACCATTTTTACTATGTTAATTCTGCCTATCCATGAGCATGGTTGGTCTTTCCATTTCTGACATCTTCAATTTATTTTTTCAGGGACTTAAAGTTCTTGTCATATAGGTCTTTCACATACTTAGTTAGAGTAACCCCAAGGTATTTTATATCATTTGTGGCTATTGTAAGGTGTGATGTATCTCTGAATTCCTTCTCAGCCTGTTTGACTATTGTATATAGTAGAGCTACTAATTTTTTTTTAGTTGATCTTGTATCCTGCTACGTTGTTGAGGTGTTTATAAGCTGTATCAGTTCCTTGGTTGAATTTTTGGGGTCAATGATATATACTATCATGTCATCTGCCAATAGGGAAAGCTTGAATTCTTCCTTTCCAATTTGTATCCCCTTAATCTCCTTATGTTGTCTTAGGGAAAGAGAGCTTAGGGGAGCAGGATATCCCACATAGAGCAAGAACAGAAAGGGAGAACAAGGAATAAAAGACCATGATAAATGAAGACTGCATGAGAACAGGAAGAAGCAAAGTGCTAGAGAGGTCCCCAGAAATCCAGAAGGATATATCCACTGTAGAATACTGGCAATGGTCTAGAGAAAGCCTGATAAGACCTAGTCTGGTCATCACATGGCCAAATACCCTAACTGTTGTGCTAGAACTCTCATCCAATAATTGATGGAAGTGTATGAAGAGATCCTTGGCCACACCCAGGTGGAGCTCCAGCAGTCCAATTGTTGATAAAGAGGAGGGAATGTAAGAGTGTGAATTGTTGAGACCAAGATTGGAAAAGCACAGTGACAAATAGCGAAAGTAAAGGAATAACATGTATTATGAACCAAATCTGTGGAGCCCCCAACTGGATCAGGCCCTCTGGATAAGTGAGACAATTGAATAGCTTGAACTTTTGGGGAGGCCCCCAGGCAGTTAGACACAGGCCTATCCTTAGTGCATGAGCTGGCTCTTTGGAACCTTGGTATTACAGAGGGACACATTGCTCAGCCTGGAAGGAGGGGAGTGGACCTGTCTGTACTGAATCCACCAGGTTTAGATGAATCCCCAGGGGAGTCTTGTCCCTGGAGGAGATGGGAATGGAGGCAAGGGACCTGTTGGAAGGTGGGATAGGGTGTAGGAGGGGCGAGGACAGGGGAACCCATGGCTGATTTGTAAAATTAAAACAAAAATATAATAAATTAAAAAAGGAGATAAAATCTTGTGAAGAAATTATATTATGTCCTGGAAATCTTAAACAAAAGTAATAGTGTAAATAAGTACCACTTAAAGTGCATTGATTATTGTAATATTCTCACAAAACATACACCTCTATTTCAGGTTGGTGTTTTGCATTTGTAAGGCATTCTTTTAAGAACAATGTCAAAGAAACAATTCATCAAAAGATGTTACTATTAAAATTATAGCACCATGAGAGCTCTGCTATAGAACTGTCAGTCTTTTTATTTCATAACATTCATATTACAAAAGTTACACACAGTGAAGAGGTGATAAGTACATTGTCAAAGCTTTCTATTAAGCAAATAGTCCACAGTACTGCTAGTGTAACTCATGTCCTTGTTGTGACTGTGCTGTTTAGTGAGTGGGGCAGTTAGAGTCCAAAGTCAAGGGGTGTCATTGTGGAGATACCTTATTCCCTCTACCACAAGTATACGAGGACAGAAAGTCAAACCAAATTCAATGTGCAAATCTTTTATTTGTTATTCTTCCTTTACTAGTTATATCGTATGTCATTCTGGAGACAAGCTTATCAACATGGGATATGGAAGGCATAACATACCTCATTTTCATAACAATGAGAAGATTTGTAACAGTCCCCACATTGACTATACTTGTTGAATTTGATTCAACTATACAAATAATTTATTTTCTACCTTCATTGTTAATGCATTAACAAACTCACACTACAGAGAATCCCTATGAGTACTAGGATAGCATAAATAAAACATGAGTATAAAAACAATGGTGAAATCTCAATATCTGATTCTTCTTTACAATTAGACAAAATTGTAAATTTAATTCATACAGATATGAAGAGTCAACAGTGTAGTGATTATGGTAAAGGTTTGACATGTGTTTGCAGGCATGAAAGACAAACTGAAGAGAAGAAACCTTTCATATATAATGAATGTGGTAAAACCGTTGTATATGAGAGTCATCTTCAAAGGCATGAAAGTACACCTATAGGAAAGAAACACTTTCAATGTATTCAGTGTGTTAAAGCCTTTTCACATTACAGTAATCTTCAAAGGCATAAAAGAACACATACTGGAAAGAAACACTATGAATGTAATCACTGTGGTATAGCCTTTGCTTGGCACAGAAGTTTTCAAATGCATAAAAGAACAAATACTGCAGAGAAACTTTATGAATGTAATCAGTGTGCTAAAGCCTTTGCACAACACAGTACTCTTCAAAACCGTGAAAGAACACATACTGGTGGAAAGCTCTATGAATGAAATCAATGTGATAAAATCTTTGCAAAACACAGTACTCTTCAAAAACATGAGAGAACCCATACTAGAGAGAAACCCTATGAATGTATTCAATGTGGAAAAGCCTTTGACAAAACATGGTCAGCTACAAAGGCATTTAAGAACACATACCAGAGAGAAACCTTATTAATGTAATCAATGTGGAAACGCCTTTGCATATCACCAAACTCTTCAAATGCATGAAAGAACACATACTGGAGGGAAACCCTATGAATGTAATCAGTGTGGTAAAGCCTTTGTACAACATGGTCATCTTCAATGTCATAAAAAACACATAAAGGAGAGAAATCTTATGAATGTAATCTGTGTGGAAAAGCATTTGTATGATTCAGTCACCTTCAAAGGCACACAAGAACCCATAATCGTGAGCATCCCTATGAATGTATTCAATGTGGTAATGCCTTTGCACAACATGGCCATCTTCAAGTAATAAAGAACCCATACAAGACAGAAACCCTATGAATGTAATCAATATGGTAAAGTCTTTGCACATCACTGTACTCTTCAAATGCATAAAAGAACACATACTGGGGATAAACTCTATGAATGTAATCAATGTGTTGAGGCCTATGCTTATCACAACACTCTTCAAATACATAAAAGAAGACATCTAGGAGATAAACCCTATGAATGTATTCAATGTGGTAAAGACTATGTTCATCACGTACTCTTCAAATAGATAAAAGAAGACATGCTGGAGCAAAAACATATGAGCATAATTAATGTGGTAAAGATTTTGTCATTACAGTCCTCTTCAAATTAATGAAAGATCATTAATGAAGAGAAACCTCATGAATTTAATCAATGTGGTGAGGTCTTTTCACACACAATACTCTTCAAATGCATGAAAGACCACCTACTGGAGAGAAACCTTGTGAATGTAATCAGTGTGATAAACCCTTTGTGTGTATCAGTAGTCTTTGAAATCATTAGAAAAAGTCATAGTACAGAGAAACACTAAAAATATAGTCAGTGTCATACAGTTTTGCTCTGTATACATGAATAAACCTATTTCTGTGCAGTCAATCTCTTAAAAACTTTTCATATTACTATAGTATTTTAGTACCTGAAAAAAGTACTGAGGGCTTATTATTATAAAGTATTTGGTGATATTCATATCCAAAACACTTATATTCAGTTACACAAAGGGTGTTCCTTCTATAAAAATCAATTTGTCTATCTAGTTGATCATCTCAAAGAACCAACTCTTTGTTTCATTAATACTTTGTATTGTTCTCTTTATTTCTATTTTATTGATTTCAGCTCTCAATTTGATAATTTCCTGGCATCTGTTCCTCCTGGGAGACTTTGCTTCTTCCTGTTCAAGGGCTTTCAGGTGTGCTGTCAAGTCACTAGCATGAGATTTCTCCAGCTTCTTTATGTGGGCACTCAGTGCTATGGATTTCCCTCTTTGTGCTGCATTCAGAGTATCCCATAAGTTTGGGTATGTGTTGTATTCATTTTCATTGATCTCTAGGAAGTCGTTAATTTCTGTATTTCTTCCTTAACCGATTGATGATTCAGTTGAGCATTATTCAGTTTCCATGAGATTGTAGGATTTCTATAGTATTTTCTGTTATTGAGATCTAACTTTAAACTATGATGGTCTGATAGAACACAGGGGGTTATTCCAATTGTTTTGTATCTATTGAGATTTGCTTTGTGGCCAAGTATGTGGTTGATTTTAGAGGAGGTTCCATGGTGTGCTGAGAACAAGGTATATTCTTTTTTGTTTGGGTGGAATGTTCTGTAGCTATCGATTAAGTCCATTTGAGCCATAACATCACTTAAGTCCATTATGTCTCTGTTAAGTTTCAATTTGGCAGATATGTCCAGAGGTTAAAGTGGGGTGTTGAAGTCTCCCACTATTAATGTGTGGGGTTTTATATGTGACTTAAGCTTTAGAAATGTTTCTTTTACATATGTGGGTGCCCTTGTGTTTGGGGTATAAATGTTCAGAATTGAGACTTCATCTTGGTGGATCTTTCCTGCAATGAGTATGTAATGTCCTTCATTATATCTTTTGATTGATTTTAGTTTGAAGTCTATTTTGCTGGATATTAGGATGGCTACACCAGCTTGCTTCTTAAGACCATTTGATTGGAAAGTCTTTTCCCAGGCTTTTATTCTTAGGAGGTGTCTGTCTTTGAATGTGAGGTGTGTTTCTTCTATGCAGCAGAAAGATGGGTCCTGTTTTCATATCCGTTCAGTTAGTCTGTGTCTTTCTATAGGTGAATGAAGTCCATTGATATTAAGGGATATTAATGACCAGTGATTGTTCATTCCTGTTGTTATTTTTAATTTTTTGGTGGTAGTGTGTGTGCACTTCTCTTCTTTGGGGTTTGGTTACTGCTGTGGTGTTATCTATTGCCTGTGTTTTCATGGGTGTACCTGCCTTCCTTAGGTTGGAATTTTCCTTCTATTGCTTTCTGTAGGGCTGGCTTTGTGGAGGAGTATTATTTAAATCTGATTTTGTCTTAGAAGGTCTTGTTCACTCCATCTATGATGATTTAAAGTTTTACTGGGCATATTAGTCTAGGCTGGCATCCATGGTCTCTTAGTGTCTGCATTATATCTGTCCAGGCCCTTCTGGCTTTCAAACTCTCCATCTAGAAATCAGGTGTTATTCTGATGGGTTTGCCATTATAAGTCATTTGGCCCTTTTCCTTTGCTGCCCTTAATATTCTTTCTTTATTCTGTATGTTTAGTTGTTTAATTATTATGTGGTGAGGGGACTTTTTTGGGGGTCTAGTCTGTTTGGTGTTCTATAGGCTTCTTTTATCTTCATAGGTATTTCATACTTTAAGTTGGGAAAGTTTTCTTCTATGATCTTGTTAAACATATTTTCTGTGCCTTTGAGTTGGTATTATTCTTCCTCTATCCCTATTATTCGTAGGTTTGGTCTTTTCATGGTGTCCCAAATTTCTTGGACAGTTTGTGTCATGACATTGTTGGTTTTAATGTTTTCTTTGACTGATGAATCTATTTCTTCTACCGTATCTTCAACACCAGAGATCCTCTCTTCCATCTCTTGCATTCTGTTGGTTATACTTGATTCTGATGTTCCTGTGTGTTTACCCAGATTTCTTATTTCCAGCATTCCTTCTGCTAGTGTCTTCTTCATTTTTTCTATTTCCCTCTTCAGGTCTTGGATTGTCTCCCTTGGTTTTCTATGATTTTCTTTCAAGGTCTTATTGTTTTCTTCTGCTTTAATTGTCCTTTCCTCTAGTTTTTTTTATAGCATTCTTCCCATTTTTATTTGTCTGTTCCTCTACTTTATCTTTGATTTCTTCTATATAAGGCTCTAGCCTCTTCATAATGTTACATATAAGGAACATCAACAAGATAGACATGCCCTTATTCAAACTAACCAAAAGACAGAGAGAGAGCATCCAAATTAACAAAATCAGAAATGAAAATGGGGACATAACAACAGACAATGAAGAAATACAGAGAATCATCAGGAAATCCAGAGAATTATCAAAAACCACTACTCCACAAAACGGGAAAATCTAAAAGAACTGGATAATTTTCTGGATAGGTACCACATACCTAAGTTAAATCAAGACCAGATAAACCATTTAAATAGTCCCATAACCCCTAAGGAAATAGAATCAGTCATTAAAAGTCTCCCAACCTAAAAAAGCCAAGGACCAGATGGTTTCATTGTAGAATTCTACCAGATCTTCAAAGAAGATTTAATACCAATACTCTTTAAATTGTTCCACACAATAGAAGCAGAAGGCATATTACCAAACTCCTTCTGAGGCTACAATTACCCTGATTGCTAAACCAAACAAAGATGCAACAAAGAAAGAGAACTATAGACCGATCTCCCTCATGAACATTGATGAAAAAATACTCAGTAAAATTCTGGCAAATGCCACACCCACGACGGTGTCGCCCGCGTGACAAATGCTGTGGATGATGTAGTTCCATGGGAAAGGGGGGGTTGAGGCCCTCAGGTCTATGCCCCTGGCGACCCCTCATCAATCTGCCTGAATCAACGTGCCAGGCTACATGGATCCACGCAGATCTGCTTGCAGAGGGTGGCTGGCACTCTGCCTTCTTCTCTTGGCAGCTGTGTCTATTGCTATTTCCTTGTGTATTAATTCCAGGAAGTTAATTCTTAATGTTCCTGATGTGCCCCATAAAGAGAGTAATGATTCCTCAAAAGTGGCTTCAATACCCCCACCTATGATTCAAGCTCTTAGGCAAATAGTTCAAGAGGGTCCCAAAAGTTTGGGGGAATTCATGAATGATTTAGAGCAGAAAGAACTTATGATTCAGAAGTACAAAGATTCTAGCGAGAAGAAAATGAAAGTGAAGGTAAAGGCACTCATAGGCAATTCACACATGCAGCCAACTTGCAGCTGCAAGGAAGCGGTTACAGGAATTAGTCATTCCTACAAGAATTATCCAGGGACAAATAGAGTTTCTCATCAAGGGTCGATGGTGGCAACCCCCTAAGTTTAATCCTAGACATAATAATTATTTAGAACCATTGCCTTTTACGGGAGCTTATGACGTACATGGGAACCGATGGGTGAATCATAATGGTATGAAAACAGAATGGCATAAGTTACAGTTCATGGAAAGATTAGCAAGGTACCAACCCCGCTGGTGCCTTCTCACCCGCAGGCAAAGGTTAAAATATTTTCACACAAATGAAACCATGGTTAGAACAATGATGAAAGGGTGTAATTTTGATATAGAATAAAGCTTTAATGATTATGTAGAAGGAAAACTACAGCTAGGGCCATAATGTTCTCTGTCTGGATGAGGAACCACAAAAGAAAAAGTAAAGGCTATACTCATGAGATCTGTTAATCATTCTGAGAAAAGTGTGTAACTACATTGTTAATTCTATGTCTATCACCCTACTGGCCAATTGCCATGTTTCCTCAAGTAACTGTATAAAATTCACTGCTTGGTCTGAGTAAAATTGCAGCAGCTTCACAACATACTCTCGTGTCTGTGGCTGTCTGTCACTCACTGAACCCCACTTATCCTGAGTACCTTCACCCTGTTCTCCTTCGGTCTGGTGGTCCAGCTGAGATCTGGTCTGCGGCAGGCAAACAGATTCCAAGGACACATCAAAACAATTATCCACCATGATCAAGTAGGCTTCATCCCAGTGATCCAATAGTACTTTAACATATGAAAGTCCATGAATGTAATACACCATATAAACAAACTCAAAGAAAACAAAAACATGATCATCTCACTAGATGCAGAAAAGGCATTTGTCAAAATCCAACAACCCTTCATGGTAAAGGTCTTTCTGTGATCAGGAATACAGGGAACATACCTAAACATATTAAGTGCAATCTACAGCAAGCCAACAGCCAACATCAAATTAAATGGAGAGAAACTCAAAGCAATACCACTAAAATCAGGAAAAAGGCAAGGCTATCTCCTCTCCCCTATTTATTCAATATAGTACTTGAAGTTCTAGCCAGAGCTATAAGACAACACAAAGAGATTAAGGGGATACAAATTGGAAAGGAAGAAGTTAAGCTCACCATATTTGCAGATGACATGATAGTATACAGGAGTGACCCCAAAAATTCAAGCAAGGAACTGTTACAGCTAAGAAAAACCTTCAGCAACATTGCAGGATAAAAGATCAATTCAAAAAAATCAGTACCTGCCTATATACAATGGAAAAACAGGTTGAGAAGGAAATCAGAGATACATCACCCTTTACAATAGCCACAAAGGATATAAAATACCTTGGGGTTAATCTAAATAAGCATGTGAAGGACCTATATGACAAGAACTTTAAGTCCCTGAAAAAATAAATTGAAGAAGATGTCAGAAAATGGAAAGATCTCCCATGCTCATGGATAGGCAGGATTAACATAGTAAAAATGGCGATCTTACCAAAAGCAATCTACAGATTCAATGCAATTCCCATTATATTACCAACGCAATTTTTCACAGGTCTGGAAAGAATAATACTCAACTTCATATGGAAAAACAAAAAACCCAGGATAGCCAAAAGAATCCTGAACAAGAAAACAACTTCTGGAGGCATCACAATCCCTGACCTCAAGCTCTACTATAGAGCTACCATAATAAAATCAGATGGAACTGGCATAAAAACTGACATGTGGACCAATGGAATTGAATTGAAGACCCTGACATTAACCTGCACACCTATGAACATACAATTTTTGACAAAGAAGCTAAAAATGTAAAATGGAAAAGAGGAAGCACCTTCAACAAATGGTGCTAGCATAACTGGATGTCAATGTGTAGAAGGCTGCAAATAGGTCCATAACTGTCACCATGCACAAAACTTAAGTCTAAGTGGATCAAAGACCTCAACATAAATCCAGTTACTCTGAATCTGATAGAAGAGAAAGTAGGAAGTACTCTTGAATGCATTGGCACCAGAGATTACTTTCTAAATATAACACCAGTAGCACAGACACTGAGAGAAACAATCAATTAATGGGACCTCTTGAAACTGAAAAGCTTTTTTAGGGCAAAGGATACCATCAACAAGACAAAGAAACAGCCTACAGAATTGGAAAAGGTCTTCACCAACCCCACATCTGACAGAGGGCTGATATTCAGAATATATAAAGAACTCAAGAAATTAGACATCAAAATGCCTAAAACTCCAATTAAGAAATGGGTTATAGAACTAAACAGAATTCTCCACAGAGGAAGTTTAAATGGCTGAAAGACATTTAAGGAGTTGCTCAAAATCCCTAATTATCTGGGAAATGCAAATCAAAATGACTCTGAGATACCACCTTACATCTGTCAGAATAGCTAAGTTCAAAAATACAGAAGACAACTTATGCTGGAGAGGTTGTGGAGCAAGGGGAACTCGCCTCCACTGCTGGTGGGATGCAAGCTTGTACAGCCACTTTGGAAATCAATATGATGCTTCCTTAGAAAATTGGGAATCCATCTCCCCCAAGACCCAGCTGTAGCACTCTTGGGCATATACCCAAGGAATGCTCAATCATACCACAAGGGCATTTCCTCAGCTATGTTCATATCAGCATTGTTTGTAATAGCCAGAACCTGGAAACAACCTAGATGCCCTTCAACTGAAGAATGGATAAAGAAAATATGGTACATATACACACTGGAGTACTACTCAGCAGAGAAAAACAATGACATCATGAGGTTTGCAGCCAAATGGATGGATCTAGAAAAAAAATCACCCTGAGTGAGGCAACCCAGACTGAGAAGGATAAGCATCATATGTACTCACTAGTCGGAGGATACTAGATATAAAACAATGAGGACTAGACTGCTACACAACTCCAGGGAGGCTACCTAGAAAACGTGACCATAGGAAAGACCCAGGGATCACCCAATGGCAGAGAAATGGATGAGATCTACATGAACAACCTAGAAGACAGTGGGAGTAATGAAGGGCAAGATTTGAGGGAAAGAAAGCTTAGGGGAACAGGAGATCCCAGCTGGATCAAGAACAGAAAGGGAGAATGAGGAATAACAGACCATGATAAATGAAGACCACATGAGAACAGGAACAGGCAGAGTGCTCTAGAGGTCCCCAGAAATCCACAATGTTATATCCTCTTCAGACTTCTGGCAGTGGTTGAGGGAGGGCCTGATCTGACCTAGTCTGGTGATCAGATGACTAAACACCCTAGAAGTCATCTTGGAACTCTCATCCAGTAACTGATGGAAGTGGATGCAGAGATCCTCAGCCAGGCCCCAGGTGGAGCTCCAGGTGTTCAACTGTCAAGAAGGAGGAGGGACTGCAAGAACGTGAATTGTTGAATCCAAGATTTGAAAAAGCACAGGGACAAATAGCCAATCAAATGGAAGCTCATGAATTATGAACCAATGGCTGTGGAGCCTCCAACTGGATCAGGCCCTCTGGATAAGTGAGACAATTGAATAGCTTGATGTGTTTGGGGGTTTCCCAGGCTGTGTGACCAGGACTTGTCCTTGGTGCATGAGCTGGCTGTTTGGAACCTTGGGCTTACACAGGGACACATGCTCAGCCTGGAAGGAGGGCCTGGATCTGTCTGTACTGAATCCACCAGGTTTAAATGAGTCCCCAGGGGTGTCTTGGTCCTGGAGGACATGAGAATGAAGGGAGGGACTGGGGGGAAGGTTGGGATGGGGGCAGGAGGGGGGAGGACAGGGGAACCCATGGCTGATATATAAAATTAAAACACATAATAATAAAAATTAATAATAATATTAATTAATAAACAATTTGACAATGTCAGCAATCTGTTGATGCATTATGATGCCCATATATACAATGTTTGACCCTGTGAAATCATGGAATAATTAAATTTAGTAATTTATAAAACCCTGTGTGTAGGGTAAAACCCAGCCAAAGAAACACACCTGGGAACTGAATCCAGAGGTAGTTAAAAACATTCAATTTGGCATTGAAACCAGAACCAAAGAAATAGACTCTACCTCTGAGCATCTGAGCACAAAGCTAACCAATTCATGAGCAGAAAAAACAACCAATCCCTGTGCACACAACAAACCAATCACTATGCATGGTAGCCTCCCAATCTCTGAGCTTGAGCTTGGAATCCAACCACTACCTATCCTCAAAATATTTTCCTTGGAAATCTACACCACTATGAAGCCCCATATAAGCCCTGTGTTTCCTTCAGCTGGCAGTTGCCCTTTCTCACACTGACACATGCAGCTACTGTTCTGGATTACTCTCCCATATATAAATCACTTGAATTAGATTTGGGTAAAGATCTTTTGCCAGAGAAGATCAGAATCTCTGCTGGGAAACTTACTAGTGGAGTTGAGAAGAGAAGCAATTGACATATCTGTTGGGAAACTTGCTAGTGGTATGGAACAGAGAAATAATGGACACCTCTGCTGGGAAATTCTCTTAGAGGAGTGGAGCAGAACAGCAAAGGACAACTTTGCTCAAAATCTTTTAGCTGAGTGTAGCATAACTAAGCTGTAGTGGCTCTTTTTTAGAGAGGAGCAGGTTTGCCACATCTTTTAAGTAAACCATCCCACGCTGGGACAAACTTTCAGGACTAGCCTAACATTCTAATAGACAGAAATCCTATCCCCTCACAGGTTTAGATATCCAGCTTCCTTTCACAGCTATTTTTTGAGAACAATGGTATCCTGGAAACATTTCCTCCACAGCTTCAGCTATAGCCTGATATCCCAACTGCCAGGATATCTTTTTCCTCTCAATTGTATCTATCCAGGATACCTTCCACTCCAAACTATAGGTGTTGCCTAAATTTGATACTCAGGGAACTTTTCCTCCAGAGCTAAACATTTCCACTATGAATTTAAATAATACTGTAGTATTTTAGATTTTGTACTCCTCTTTAATTACATGAAACAACTAATTCAGGTATAAAACTATGGATTTATATTAGTTCTTTTTCTGTTCTTGTTATATAACTATGTCAATTTATGAGTTTTATTTTGGTGCCAGAATGATACAGGATCACCATGTAAGGCATGGCAACAAATGTCAGACATGGCAGCTAAATTGAGAGCTCACATTTTAGCCTGCAGCAGGAAGCAGAGAGTGGGAACTGAAAATGATGTGTGGATGTAAATTATCGAATCCTTCCCCCAGTGACATATTTCCTCAGCAGAACAACATTTCCTAAATCTTCACAAATGATACTGCCAACTGAAAAGGATTTCTCTGACTTCAAGCATACATGCTTGCTTTCTGTTTCATGAACCAATTCACAATGAAGAAAATCTTTGTAAACCTTTAAATGTCTAAATACCTGTGTTATAGGAATGTATGCTTACAATGATAAAGTTTCATAAGTGAAAAGAGTTTTTCTAAAGAGTTGTTTTAATTTTAATTATGTGATGTCAGTACATGTTTCTGGGGTATATGAATTTGCATGCTAGTTTCTGAAAATGTTAGGCTCTTGGATCTTCTTATAGCAACAACTAAAGGAAGTTGTCAAAACCAAGTCTTATTCTGGGAATGAACTTTCCTTAACTGCCCAACCATATCTCTAGCCACTAAAATATTTTAAAGCCTATTTATATCATGCTAAAGTCATGAAATAGGGAAAAAAACTAATAAAAGAGAATAATTGTATTCACATAAACAACTTGGTAGAGATTTTAGACATCACAGTTGTCTTCAGCTTAAAGAAAAAAACCTTACTTCATTTTCTTTTCATTATGGCTTTGAAGGAATTAAATTACTTACTAAATTGAGTCAAGACTGATGGGGGAGATCAATGTATTTTCATTTCTATTTTGAACCCTTTGAGTTAGATACCAATGTGTGCTATATGTGTGGCAAATTCACTTAGTTAAATTTATTTTTATGGTCTTTATTTTCCTTCTGTGGCTTTTTTATCTTCCATTGTGTTTTTATTTAGTGATATGTATTTTTCTGTTGTAATACATAGAATGTGAAGCCCATCATCTTACTATTCTATTGTTTATTTAAATATCAGGCAATGTATGATCATACTTTCTGAGACAGAGTGTCTGTGAAAGGGTGGTGGGTTGTGGTGTTTGGTTTTGATTTCATGTTTTCACAAATTCCCTTGAAATTTTGTTGACCATGTTAAGCATGACATTGATTTCAGTAATGATTCAAGGATAAATTTAAACTCATGATCCTCATGTGTCTACCTCCAAAGTAGTCAAAGAGTAGAAAATCCACTCCCAATGTATGATGTTTTGTCAATACAACAATGTTAATTTTAAAATGCTTAATAGAAAGGAATTCAAGACACATTAAATTGTTCATTGTGTATTCAAGGTGGTATTTTCATGATCTACTAGAAATGTAATAAAGTAGGATGATCAGCAATCTGTTGTTTATCTTACATAATCAGGGCAGAGCTGTTGCAAGCAGCCTGAGGTGTCCAGGAAACCTCACTCTCCAGGGCTGAACACTCTCCTTACTGTTCCAGCCATCAGAGCTGTCCTAAACAGCTCTAGGTGTGCAGAACACCTTCAGGGCAAAGCTGCTGTTCTGAGCAGCTCAAGGTGTGTGCTATACCTCGCCCTCCAAGGCTCAACTGTCTCCTTGCAGTTCTAGCCATCAGAGCTGTCCTAAGCAGCTCAAGGTGTTTCATGACTCTCCATGAAACTTTTCCCTAGAGTTGTTGCAACAAATTTACTTAAATTGTTGATGCTGAAACCCAGGACCAAAACCACAGAGTTGAAAACAGTTTACTTACAGCTACTCTGACCCTTGGCCAGCAAAGGTAGGCTGTTTAGATGATATGAGGTGGAGCTTCATGATCTTTCTCAGTAGGGTAGTCTTGCTGAAATAGCAGTCTAAGAATTTCCCTTGTGTCCACTCCACAGGTTTGTACCCTTTAGATTCTGTGAAGATGTTTCTCCTGTCTTCAAAAACAAATTCTCAATGATGCTATCTCTCACAATGAAGACCAAAATAACATCATGAACAGTTTTGAGGATGGGACTCAACATCATGGTAGATTTACAAACTCCCCAAGGGTATATCTATGTGTCAGTAAAGTAAGTAAACTTGCAGAAATATAATGTTCAAGGTGGTGCTACAAATTTTCACCAACTGTGAGATAGAGAACTGCTCATGCCCAATAACAGACTCCTGGTTGTAGGGACTAGGGTGAGATACTTGCACAAACACATAGACAAAATACACAACCCATACACATGTGTGTGAGAGACAGAGAGACAAAAAAAGATGTACTTACAAAGACAGAGAAAGAGACTGAGTGAGAGTGGGAGAACTCTATCAATTTGTGGCTGAACAAATGCATGCAGGTTAGTCCTCTCAGAGAGGAACAAAAGGAGCAGGGATCAGTCTCTGTCCCTGTATCCACACATTTTGATGTGTGACCAGGCCTCCCCAACTGCTTCTTGGAGAATCAAACACAAGGTCTTTCTAAGCAAGTAACAAAACAATTAAGTGAAACTCATAGCAACTAACATCTCACACTAGCCAGCAACTGATAGAATGCATTCTGGAAACTCATATACTACTGCCTCAGTCCATGTGTACTATGACTCATGACACAGGCTCTGGTTTTGTTTCTTTTTAGAGGAAGCAGAATAGTCTTTGTCCTCATGTCATTCTTGTTCACATTTAAGGTTATACCTGTGGGAAGAATTCAGAGACATGAATTTGCGTAAAAGCATACCATGAAGATGCAGCCTACCAGAAACACAAACCTTATATAAAATGAAATTTATGAGGACAGAGTGGACCTAATATTTGAAACCACTGAGTTTGAAGAATTGGAAAACCTATTCTTCATTGCTCTCTTTTCTGTTGGTAAAGATTCAGAAGATCTCAATGCTAATTTCTTTTCTTCTTTTTTCTTATATCAGTATAATAAAGTTTTGTTGCATGAACAAACCTTTAGATTATATGTGTGACTAATATAGTGTATATTATATATTTGCGTGAAACTTAAAGAGACTTTTATAAGCTGAATCAGCTGACCAACCTATAGGCGCAACAAGAGTGGCATCATCATTCCCCGCAACTTAGTTTTTTTGTTTTTGTTTTTATTTTTTCCCAAGGAGATCTGGAGTAAAGGAGGAGTTGCCATGAGTGCCAAGACCAACGTATAAGGGCCAACTGTCTCTTGAGCTTTGGCAGCGTGTTGTATCGGAGAAGTTAAGGTTTTGACAGAATGGTTTTTTTCCTGGGGCTTGATTGATGTTGGGTTGCTTGGTTTTCCTGGTTTCTTTCAGCACACTTTTTTTAGCAGAAGAAGCCTGCGTTGGAGTTTCAGCATGGTGGATACTGCTCAGCCAATGCAGGCCGCCTTTTTCTGGAAGGTTTAGTTCACTAGCATCATTGTTATTCTGTAGCTCAGCCAGGGTCCTTGTTCTGTTTTGATGATGGATGTCATCAACAGGTGGTCAAGGCTTTGCTGAAGGCTTTTCCTGCCCTGCTTGCTTATGGCAGGCAGGCCCTTTCGCTGGACTGGAGAGACTACTCTAGTTTCTGAAGTGCAGTCCATAGCATACTTATATTCTTCTGGCCCTCCCTCTAATTTCTTATCCATATCAGTGGATTGAAGGGCTTTGCTTTTTTGGTGGTGGTTTCTAAACATTTGGCGGGATACTTCTGCAGCTCATTTCAGTGGTGAGCATAGTTCTGCTTTTGCATTGCTCTAGTTTAGCTTTAGTTTCCTGGAGATTGCTGAGTGGAGGTACAAGCTTGCCAGCCTTTTGACCACTGTACTAGGACAGTCCAGACCCTGGCTGTTTGAGCCTCTGCTGAGTTTGGCTTCCTGAAAGAGAGTTTCTAGCCTCTTTCCATATTTTTCCATCATGTTCCTGAATCTCTTTCTTTGTTAAAACTTGTCTGTTAATTCCTTCAGGATCTTTTAGCTTTCTCTTTCATACATCTCTTATCTCTCTTCTTTT
>NW_023412894.1:0-28771 GCF_903995425.1 Onychomys torridus
TTCCGCCGCTGCAGAGCCCAGCCGCGGCAGGAGGAGCTGATCCCCCCCCGGAGGGCAGGGGGAGGCGGGCGAGGGCAGCCGCGGTGACCATACGGGGCCTGCGAGTCCAGCAGGACACGGCGCCGCCCGGGGCCACGGGCTGGGGCGGCTGGGAGTTCCGGGGAGGGCGCTTGGGCTGCTACCTTCCCGCAATCCCTCGCTGTTGCTCCCGTCCCCTGATGAGGGTGTCAGTGCCCGGGCCGGCGGCTGTCGCAGTCCCCACTGCTGGCTGCGAACCCTCGACGCCCGGCAGGGGCGCCATGGCGGCCTCGGGAACCGTGGTGCCTGGTTCGGTGCAGCTGGCACTGAGCGTGCTGCATGCGCTGCTTGACGGCCTTTGCCTACCTGCAGCTCTGGCGGCTGCTCCTGGACCAGGAGCGGCGGCTCAGTTCCCAGAGCCTTTGCCTCTTCCTCTGCCTCGTGTGGGCAGTGCTCAGGACCACGCTCTTCTCGGCCATCTTCTCGCTCAGCGACTCGCTGCTGGTGCTGCGGCTGCCCTCTCGCCTCCACTTCTTCCCGCACTGGCTGCTCTACTGCTTCCCCTCTTGCCTCCAGGTCTCCATGCTCTGTCTCCACAACCTGGCAGCAGTAAGGCGGGAGGACCAGCATGCAGGGGAGCGGGGCCGCAGGGATACACTCGCACCAACAATGACGGGAAGTGTGGGGGGTGGGATGTGGGGAGCTGGGGGCTGGTGGTGGCGGGAGAGCAGCCTGGGGACACTGAGGCACTCCGGTCTTTCCCTCTCCCTCAACTTAAGCCGCGGATGGACTCGGCGCCTGAGAGGGTTGGAGAAGTGTGAGAGAGTGTGCGTGCCCGACAACTGAAGACTATGGGTCACCCTTTGTTCAGTGTTCCAGACCTCCACAGTAAGGCATTGGTGGCGACCACAGCCCGGCATCATAAGAAGTCACGGCTCCCCATAGCTCTGCTGGAGCTGGACCGGGTTGAGAGAGGTTGGATGTTGAGGGCAGCTCTGCCGAGGGCTGGACCGCTGCCAGCCATTATGTCACCAGGCAGAGCTGCTCCACTATTGTTGCTGCGTTTCTTTTAGTAGAAACTTATATCCCGCCCCCCCCCCCCCCCCCCACATCCTTAACTGTGGCTAGATACACCTTACACAGATTCTGATCGATCGCTCCCTCCGACAGGGTGAAGAATCAATAACCAATGCTGCAGGACAGTCGAAGGACCTCCAGAAAGCCCTTAATGTTTGCCCCAGTTGCTCCTTCCTTTGGCTATTCAGCCAGTCTCTTTACAGCATAGCCCCTTGGTGGGGAGCTAATTAGAAGAAACAAGTCTATGCCTGTTGCAGACACAAACCACGGAACTGGGTTTTTGTTTTTGTTTTTGTTTTTCAATAACTTGCTTAATAGTTGGAGTCTAATCACACCCCCTTTCTCTTTTACAGGGAATTGCTGATTGCATTGCATTGTTCTGCAGCGCTTAACTATTTGACCCATTTCAGACAGGTTTGGGGTATAAGGTTGTCAGTCATGTATATCAGTGGTATTTAAGCCTTGGTGTTTTCAGGCTTACCCCCTAAAAGTCTTCCTTTCCCTCGAAATAAAAGCTTAGGAAGGGAGGAAAAGGGTGACATCATATACTTAATACTGACTAATGTAGTATTGGTCTATGCAGCTAATCTTCTCAAAGGCTTTTGGAGATGATAACAGTTTCAAGGAAAAGTTACCAAAAAAAGGGCACTTTTGAATCAGATTAAGTATTTATATTTGCAACATAAACCAACTCTTTTCCTCCCTTAAGAGGAAAACAATGCATCATTTTAAAATCACAGTTACAATTTCAGCTATTCACCATACTAAAAACTATTGTTAAGTAACAAAACCAAACTTTACTTTTATTCTCCTTCCTTTGGAAGGCCATACAATACTACAAAAACCCAAACCTTAAGAAGTATGAGTAAAAAGCAGATGTAATTATAAATCAAATAAACATGCTATAATTATGTCATTTATTTGAAGATGGTTCTTATCAACCAGGTGCTTAAGCTATCATAACACTTATTTTTAGATAAATTGATACTGAGTTCTTCTTGACACCACTTCTAATAGGACATTAATGACTTCCCATCATTGAAACCTTACTTTAGCTTCAGATGTAGTTAATCTATTTGAAAATGACTAGAAGTCCATTTGCTAGGAGCATCAGATACCTTGTATGCCTGCCTCCCACCCTCCACATATCTTGATGTAAATTATGTATGTCTTTCATTGGGCATTTCCAAGTGGCTAACCATCCTTTTCACTTGAGATGTAACACATAAAAGTACACAATTGTAAACATGCAACTATGTAAGAGTTTAGATATGCATACATCCAAGTTCCCAACAGCCTGAGTTAGATACCTTGGATGTCTTAAGGCAATATTTCTCAACCTGTGGGTTAAGACCCCTTTGGGGTTCAAACTACCCTATCACAGGAGTCACCTAAGACCATCAGAAAACACAGGTACTTACATTATGATTCATAACGGTAGCAAAATTACAATTACTAAGTAGCAGTGACACTAATTTTATGGTTGGTGGTCACCACAGCATGAGGAATTGCATTACAGAGTCACAGCAGAAGGAAGGTTGAAAACCACTCCTTTAGGGTTCACTTTATCTTCTACCAGCCAGTACCTCTCACTCAAAGGCAAATAACATGGCCAAAACATGACAGTAGGAAAAATATCAACTATATTTAAGTGCAAAATTCTAAAAAGTGTACTTCTAGAACAAAGAAATACAGATTATCAAGATAGAATTTTCATATTTTTATCTTGATATTACAAGTAAAGAAACATTAAAGTCTTGAAAGTCTTATTAAATGAATCACTTATAACCACGAATGGTGGCCCATGTCCTTAATCCCAGCACTGGGGAGGCAGAGGCATGTGGATCTCCGTGAGTTTGAGGCTAGCCTGGTCTACAGAGCAAGTTCTAAGACAGCCTGGCTGTTACAACACAAAAGAAATGCTGTCACCAAAAACAACAACAACTAAGTATCACTTGTTTCTGTGATACACTTTTTTGAAGAAAAAAAGAACCAAACTTCGCTAGAAAACATAATTTTCAAAATATTGTACTAAAGCTTTTTTGCTACTTGCCTTTTATAATAAAACTAAGAATTGTAGTACACACAACAATACCTAACTAAATTTCATCCTTTTCTTAAAACCTGCTTTAAAATACAGTTTAATCAGAACGTATTTCACAATTCATTACCAAAAAAAAAAAAAAAAACCACCTCATAGGTATTTATACTTTGAAATCAGATATAGTGATTCATACCTATAATCCTAGCACTCAGGAGCCTGAGGCAGAAAAATGCCCTGACTTTGAGGCCAGCCTAAGCTACATAGTTCTAAGACACTACCTATATAGCAAAAGGTAAATATGTTAGCACACAGTTGTAATACTCGAACTTAGATGGCAGAAGAGGAGGTTTTTCTATTTGCACATTGCAAGTTCTTGCCTCAAAAATAAAGCAGTAACATTGAATTTGTTTTTCTTTTGAGTTTTGTTTTGTTTTGTTTTTTGAGGTAGGCTCTATGTTCTCAAGGCTGGCCTTGAACTCTCCATCCTCCTGCTTTAGCCTTCCAAATGCTGGGAATTTTAGATGTGTACCACCATGCCCAGCTCTAAGTTACAATTTTTAAGTAAAAATTCCAAGTAACTGGAAGTATGATTTCCATTGACCATTCTAAATTAATAAAGTTTCTGTCTGTGAGCTGTTTATTTCAGTGTTTTGTTTTCAGATAGGCTGGCTAATTGGCATAGGCTCACTAATTGGGTCAGGCTAAACTGGAATTTGCTGTGTAGCCCAAGATGGTATCAAACTTAACATCCTCATGCCTCAGCTTCCAAAGTGATGGAATTATGGGCATGTACCACCCAGCTTTTGAATTCTTCATACTATAGCAGAGTCGTAGGGAAAGTTTGTTGACAAAAACAAAACTATTATTTGATTTTTATCCCAAAGTATTGTCTTTACTGTCTCTCATATTAAATATTAATTCCATTTTACTTTTCATTTAAAACATTTGTGTCCATTTCTGTGTGGTATACATTTAACAGATTTAATATTTTCAAAGCATTTTGCAACATGATTACTATGAGAACCTAATGATCACCAGAACAGTTTATGTGCATACAGGTGCCCATTGGCTCCCCCGGAACTTGAGTTCCAAGCCATTGCTAGCTACTTGATAGGGGTGCTAGGACCCAAACCTGGGTCTTCTGAAAGAGCAACAAGTGCTTAACTGTTGAGCCATCTCTCCACAGCCCTATAAAATAAAACCATAAAAAAAAAGAAAAAGAAAAATATGGTGGAGGTCTTAGCAATTATAATATAGCAAGAAGTTTAGTATTTAGAGGAAAAAAAGTAAACTTGTTGAGGTCAAACATTCTGATGATGGGCACAGTCACAACCGAGGCCAGAAATGTGGTCTATGGACTGGACCATAGTTGTTATCTAATGGGATGGTGCCAATGGGACACTGGAGGAGAACCATAGCTTTGGATTGAAAGTTGAATGGAATCAAGGGAGAAGGAAATAAATGTAGGTAACACTAGAAGCTTTTTCTGGGAACAAAGTGTTCCTTTATAATTAGGAAAGGAGAATGTGTGTGTGCATGCGCAAGTGTGCACACACATAGCACATAATTAAGCATCTTGACAAGTGCTGTGCTTCTTAATAGGTATGAAGTTCATCTCATACATGTCTGAGATAACTGATACTTACTTGCCAGTCCTTTTATTGAAAGTGTATTGACTAGTCTTTCTTTGTAAATTTATGTCATAGATTAAATAATTTGAGGTGTTTATATGAAAGAATTTAGATATGACAGCAGTGTGTTTAAAATAATAAATATTAATTGTGTTCACCAAATACCCAAGTTAAAAATCCTTAGTTTTTGAATCTTCAAAATCTATCAGAACTAATAAGTGAACTCAACAAACTACAGAATAAGACGTTTTATACTGCAACAAAGAATTGGAAACTGTAATTGAGAAACAAGCCACTTACACAACAGTGGCATTAAAAAGTCAAGTACTTCAGAATAAATGTAATATACTCCAAGATATACAAGACCTATATAATGAACACTGTGAAGCATTCAGAGAGATTGAAGAAAACAAGGATGTATAGTTCACTGATAGAGTAGTCAGTTAACATACACAGGCCGTTGGTTAGACCCCTAGCACTGAAGAAACAAAAGTCTATATAAATGATGGGATGTCACTTCTTCAATTTGACCTATGTATGTAATGCAGTCCCTATTGAAATCTCTGGCAGTTCTGGTAGTTATAAAATAACTTGTGGATACTGTATGTGGAAAATAGAGGACTCAAGTCCTTAAAGTTTGAAAAAAGAATAATACAGTTGGAAAATCATACTACCTGAATTTCAAGATGTTCTATAAGCTTCCATTGTGACCACGTAATGCTGATGTAAAGATAGATCATTAGAGTGGAATTGAGAGTTCAGAATTAGACACACACACACACACTTAATTCAACAGAATGTATACAAAGGTGTCCAAATTTAGTAAGAAAATTTTGTTAAATATACACTGAGGAGGGGATGAACATTGATTCTTAACCATACTTCAAAATCTGTTTGATTTAAATCATGGACCTAAATGTAAAAGCTAAGATTTGTAGAAGAAAATCTTCATTTTCTTAGAAGAGGCTAAAATTTCTTGATTAGAACACTAAACACATAAACAGAAACTGACAAATGAAGTTTTAACAAAATTAAAGCCTTTGGTTTTTGCAAAACAAAGAGTGACAGTGAGAAAATGTTTACAGAACTTAGAGCTGGCAAAAAGTCATGTATAATAAGAAAAGCCAATAAAAATGGGCAACAGGTTCAACGAACACTTTGCAAAAAGATATGTGCAAAGCCAAGAAGCACTTGAAAATATGATCAGGATGATTAGTTAGGAGAATTAAAATTACAATCATGGTTAATTACCAGTGAACATTGATTGGAAATCTAAAATGTAAAAGACTAAGTATACGTGGGGGCTGGAGAGATGACTCAGCAGTTGAGAGCACTGGCTATACTTCAGAAGAACCCAGGTTCAATTCTCAACACCCACATGGCAGCTCACATCTGTCTGTAACCGCAGTTCTAGGGGATCTGACACCCTCCACACAGATATGCACACAGGCAAAACACCAGTGTGCATAAAAATAAGCCATTTTTTTTAAAATTACAGATATATATGTATGTATGTATTTGCTGACAATTTAAGTGTAAGGCTTTACAACCAGTTTGGAAAACAGCTTTTAGAAAGTATAATGTAAGTCTGTCATACAATATAGCTGTTATTGTCTTAAATAATTAAGAGAAACCATATGTCCATAGGAAGCCTTACATATACAAGCTAACACACAGCTTTATTTTCATGAGCTCAAAACTGAAATTAACCCAAATACCCATCAAAAGTAAATGTATATGGCATACAAAGGAGTACTACTACTATTACTTTAGAAAAAAAAATATAAACAACTTATACATCAGTGTAAATTGATTCTCAAAGTCAGTAGGCTGAAAGAAGTTAGACTCCCCATTCCCAAATGACCTCACTTATTCTATTTATACCAAATGTTTTTAAATGCAAAGTATTCTGTTGTAACAAGTCATTTACTAGGCATCTAAGGTCTGGAAAAGGGAACATACATAACATACAACAAAGAGGCCACTTGAACAAATATGGTTTGTTCTATATTTGTAGATGTTTTCTTAGTTTGTATATATCTTTCAAAACTCAGAATTTGCCAGTGATTGTAGTACACGCCTTTGATCCCAGCACTCAGGAAGCAGAGGCAGGCAGCTCTCTGAATTCGAGTCCAGCCTGATCTACAGAGTGAGTTCCAGGACAGCCACAGCTACACAGAAAAATCCTGTCTCAGGAAAAATAAAATAAGAATTCTATATACTGATGATATATTGTATGTTACATTACTAATACCTCGGTTAGACTGATCTCTTCCTCAATGAACAGGATCTTCTTTACTCCAAGAATAGAAGCTAAAGTGGTGAATGGAAAATGTAATCTACATTTATTAAAGTTACTTAGGTAAATTATTGAGTTACTCTGTGTCTTCCATCTTGATTACACAACTTAGAGCAATGGTAATACCTGCTTATAGGATTATTGTGAGGATTAGATTAGATTTAGAATGATATATAGTAGATAATGTTGGTCATTAGCCATTACTAAATTTTGAAGAACACGAATTCTTTCATCCTGAAGATTTTGATAGACTTGCAGTAGAAGTCTATCAAAAAAAAAGAAAAAGGATTTGTAAGGGCCAGGCAGTGGTGATGCCTGTGAGGCAGAGGAAGGTGGATCTTTCTGAGTTTGAGGCCAGCCTGAGCTACAGAGTGAGTTCCAGGACAGGCTTCAGAACTACACAGAGAAACCTTGTCTTGAAAAACAAATTAATTAATTAATTAATGAGTCAGTGAGTGAATGAATAAATGAATGAATGAATAAGTGAATAAATAAATAAAAATAAATAAATAAATAAATAAATAAAGTATTTGTAAGAGCTGAGAGTATGACTCTAGTACAGAGTTTACCCTAGCATGGGGTGGAGGGTGCCTAGATTCAATGTCCAGCATGGCAAATAAAATTATCTGGAAAATTAAGTTGTTATGCAGAAATAGGATTGAATCTTTATATTAGACCAGAAAGGGGAAAAAGAAAAGCCTGAAATTCAACAATGTTTAACATTCACTCTTTGAAAGAGTATGATAAATTCACAGGATGGAAACAGAAGAAAGTGAATATAGAAATCAATAAAACAGAAAACAATAGAGACTTAACAAGCACAAAAGCATTTCTGTACTCTTATCCTCTTTGGTTTGTTTTGTTTTGGAGACAAGACCTTTCCACATAGTACAGGTTGTCTAAAGACTTGAGCCTATCTCCCCTCTTTCTCAAGTGATAGCATCTACATTCATGACATAATGTCACCAAAAAAAAAAAAAAAGGACTTATACCTATTTCTGATTCACCCAAACTGCACCTCTATGGCCTGACTTACTAGACTTTATACTTACTTGACATACTCTTTATCATACCTCTAAAACTACAAGTAATACTTGATACTGCCTTCTCACGCATACTTACATTATTCCCTCAATCACCAAATCCTAACCTCTTCAGTCCATCCACCATCACAATACCTGGTTCAGGCTACTCCCACCTGCTGAGAAATCCATCCTAGCTAGCCACTGACTACTTGGTTTGTATCTTCTGACACAACTACACCCACATGCAGGTTCAGTCTCTACAGTGTTGCTCAGGTTATCCTTCTCTAACAGAAATCTCCCTAACATTGGAAGCTTTTCCCCTAGAGTCTTTTATTGACTCTAGTTACTCTTCAGGATAAAGACAAATTTGTACATACTACAAAGCATTTCATCTTTCAGAATATTCCTTTTTCCTCATGACCCCAGACACATCACATGTCCTTTCTCTCAGTTCTTTAGACTTGCTAATGCGCTTCTCTAATAGAGCTTTCTCATGATGTTTTGATGGATAGAATGTTCTTCCTTTTTTCAGTTACTCTCACTTCCCGGACAACACTTCTTCAGAGAAGTCTGCACACAACTATTCAAATAGATCCCCCATGTGTATGTACATGTATAAATTTTATAGTAGAAAAATGTCAGCCCCTCCCCCCCCTTTTTTTCTTCCCACTTAATTTGGCTTAAAACAAGGATCCTAAACTCAGACTTTAAGAAAGGCCCTGGTGCTGTCATCTGAGGGATCAAAGACTTAGGGTCTTAAGACATCCACATGAGTAGTTCCCAGTGTAAAACAGTATTAGAAAATAATGTGACTTTTTACGGGAAAAGAGAAATTTGTAGTTCTTTTTAACTGTATTCATTGTGTATGTGTGTACTTACATGCATACATGTATGAATTTGCTGTGGATCTTGTAGATCTCAGAGAACAACTTTCAGTAGTCAGTTTTCTCCTCCACCTCATCAGGTGGATAGAATTCAGGTTATCAGAACCATCTCCCAAGTCCAGAAATGTGTTTCTTAAAATAGGAAATCTGCAGAACCCAGCACTTGGGAAGTGGGTCCACATGGAAGAACAGGAATTAAAGGTAAGCCTCAGCCTAATAGTGAATTCTGGGATAGCTTTGGCTGCATGATACTGTCTCAAAAATTAATTAAATAGGAGATATATTTATAAATAATGATGGTATTCAATAAATAAAGAAATTGTCACTAATACTAGATAAGGCAAGCAAAACATTTGTGTGGGTCATTCCCAACACATGTAACTGCTACGTTTTACTCCTTTTTTCTCTTCAGTTTCTGTGTTGTCTTTCTTAAAGTGATAAAACAACAAAATAAAGTCTTTATAATTTTCATGTAACAAACTGTGTTATTTTGTTTCCTATTGCTGTGATAAAATAACTCTAACAAAGCTGGGCAGTGGTGGTGCATGCCTTTAATCCCAGCACTCAGGAGGCTGACGCAGGGGGATCTCAGTGAGTTCAAGGCCAGCCTGGTCAACAGAGTGAGTTCCAGGACAGCTAGGGCTACACAGAGAAACCTGTCTTGGGGCGGGAGGGAACTCTGACAAAGGCAGTTTAGGTTAAGAAATGGTTTATTTTAGTTCCATCACAGCAGGGAAGTCATAACAGTGGGAGCTTCAGGGAGTTAGTTATATCTAAAATCAGGAACAGAGAGTAATGAATGTATGCATATTTCTAGTGCTCAGCTTGCTCTCTTCATTCAGTCCAAGCCCTAGCCGATTCAAGGGTGCCTCCCATTTTCAGATGGCTCTTCCCATCTCCATCAACCCAGAGGAAAATATCTCTTGTAGATCAACCTCATCTAGATAGTTCTTCATTGAGACTCCCTTCCCAGGTGAGTCTTTACTGTGTCAAGTTGACAATCAAAACTAACCATAACACAAAACCTTAATTACTAGTACTCTTCAGTGTTAGTTCAAATGTAGCCTGAGAAATTTATGCATTTCATCCCAAGTCTGACCAAATGTGAAGGAAGTACCATAGAACAAAAGCTATATCATAAACATCTGTCTTCTGCTACACTATAGGTTATGCTATGCCAGACACTAGTTTACATTTATTTCAAAAAATGTTACACATCCTTGATCTGCTTTCTTGAATAAGATGTAGTTGGATATTTTAATTCTGTATATCCTTTTGTTGGTTTTTTATTTCGTTTGATTTGGTTTGTTTGTTTGTTTGTTTTGAGATAGGGTCTCTCTATGTAGCCCTGGTTGTCCTGGAACTCATGTAGACCAGATTAACCTCAAACTCAACAGAGATCTATCTAGGTCTGCCTTCCAAGTGTTGGGACTAAAGGGATGCACCACCATTCCCAGGGACATTCTTACAATTCAATTGAATTATAGCTGCCACTTTGTCAGCATATTAACGACACTGTATGATTTGTTTTTCCTGACTTCAGTCCCTCAGAAGGAAAAATACATATGTAATACTGTCTTTAAAATTTTGTGCTATTTTCTCTGCTACTATGTAGGGCTTCCCAACTGCTGATTCAGTCATTTGGACTGCTTTGAGATGATGTATTGTATTTGACAGGATATGAATTTTTCTCCTTTGCAGCCTCATATTAAGATCTTTGATGGGTCAGCTGCTCTCTCATTTTCCTTCTTTCATTTTGTGAAGCCTCTTACAGAACAGACTTAGTATCTAACTGATATTTTTTGGCAAATCTGTTCTGAAAGGACATTTAATAGCAGAGCTGTTGGAATAACTTAAGTCTGAGTAGATTTGTATACTTTGCAGCAGCAGGAAGGAAAGTGGGAGAGGTCTTGGGATAACCTACTGGGAGCATTACACATCCCGTCTTTTGATGAGTAAGCAGACAATCAGTTCTGGTTAAGGAACGTACTCCAAACAATTTGTGGATTTTTCAGGTTTGTGAACTAGAAGTTGTCAGAATCCAGCTGGAACGTTAAATATGGAGGGTGGTGCGGTTAAAGATTTGAACACTGCCATGTTTAGTGGCACATGCCTTTCATCCCAGAACTCCAAAGGCAGAAGCAGGAGGATTACTGTGAGAGACCATCCTAGTCTACACAGTGAGATACTGTCTCAAAACAAACCAAAACAAATAAACTTGACTATAAGTCCTAATCCTTAGACTCTTTGGGAAGTTTTCCTGATTTCTATATCTCAGTGTTTCCTTCATGTTCAATATGGAGCTACGTGTGTCTATTTCAGAGCTATGAAGATTAAACAAAACACCTGTTTTAAAATACTGAAAGTAGTAAATACTAGAGCACAGTTAGGTAACAAATGTTACCTATTGGTATTTTAGTTAGGGGGAAATGGGGACTGGGGAAGAGAGCATCCCTAGAATTTCCTTCTGTCTGGTCCCTTAGAATGAACTTTGAACAGCATCACTTTTCCTAATCTATAGTAATGTATGTTGTACCCTTGTTTCCTTACTGTAAGATGAAAATGGTATTAACAGGTTTTAAGGTACTGTTAGTGATTATTGATATTTATATCCAAGCTGTATTGCATTTAAGAAACCAAAAGGATGTGGGCTGGTGAGATGGCTCAGAGGTTAGGAGCACTGCTTGCTCTTCCAAAGGTCCTGAGTTCAATTCCCAGCAACCACATAGTGGCTCACAACCATCTGTAATGAGATCTGGTGCTCTCTTCTGGCATGCAGGAATATGTGCAGATAGAATACTGTATACATAATGAATTAATAAATCTTTTTAAAAAAATGGTATGAAAAGAAAAACCAAAAGGAGAACCAGAGAGATGGCTCAGCAGGTAAAGGCACCTGCTGCCAAGCTTGGTGACCCCAGTTCAATCCCCAGGGACTACATGATAAAATGAGAGAACTGATTCCACCAAGTTGTCCTCTGATATCCACAGCATGTTGAAGTGTGTGTGTGTGTGTGTGTGTGTGTGTGTGTTGTGTCTGCCTTCCTTCCTGCCTATCTATCTCTCTGTATATACACACAAATATAAGATGTAACAAAAAAAAGTCAAGAAGAGCCAGGCGGTGGTGGTGCATGCCTGTAATCCCAGCACTCAGGAGGCAGAGGCAGGTGAATTTTTGTGAATTCCAGGGCCAGCCTGGGCTACCAAGTGAGTTCCAGGAAAGGCACAAAGCTACACAGGGAAACCCTGTCTCAAAAAAACAAAAACAAACAAACAAACAAACAAAAAACAGACTGAGACCAAAAAGACAGAATAGGGGAGAATACTTAACTTTGGTGTACATCCTCACTCCCATTTTTAGTGTGGTGCCAAACAATCTTTTGCTGACTTCTTCATAGAACAAATGTATCCACAAAAGTAAAGAAGGGGTTTTTCCCCAAGAAAACTTCATTTCCAGTGGAGCTTCATGGGGTGTGATTTAACTCATTTGACAACAAGTTATGACGACACACATGAAGAACTGTCTGCCAAGAGGAGATTGAGATACTACTAGGGGTTTGTCATGTAGGCAGCTCCTGTCTCACACAAAACTAAAATTCTAGGCTCTGGGAAAGAAATCCAGTATGTACTATAGACCGTGTTGTTTGTACAGTTTTAGTGCAATGGAACACCCTTATCTTTAAGGAAATTATAAGGGCCCTCCTGAAATCCAGTTCACAAATTGCCAGCATGGGCCAATCTTACAAGCAGGCTTTCAAAGAATAGCAATGTACACACACACACACACACACACACACACACACACACACACACTTGCTTTTAGACTCTAACATTTTGTTTTTGTGTTCTTTCACATTCTTCTCAAACTCATGGTTTTTTTTATTTTCAGGAGAGCCCCTTTATTGTTTTAGTTTCAGTTTTCAAGTATATTCATTATTCATCTGGAAACTTATTTTATTGTAACACTTCAGTTTGATTATATAAAATTATTTTAAGCAACTTGAAGGAAAACTAAAGTAGACAAAAGAAACTAAGAACACAATTATTAGGATACTAGATTCCTAAGAGAGATGCATACTGATATTATATCTTAGAGTCAAGAACATGAAGATATAAAATACTTAGAAGACAGTTCTTAAAAATTAAGTATATGATTGACATTGGAAAGGAGGAAGTATTCAACTTATAGCTGAAGTAGCTGAAACCTCATGATCCCTATGGAGTCAACAGTATTGGTAAGTTTGGAAGTAATGCACCATTCTGCACAGGAACATGAACACTGGAGATGGACATTGTAGATAACTGCTTCTGTGAGAGTAATACATAGATATGTATACCTAGCTAGTCACCATGGAGAAGGAATTATATTTGTCATGATTCATTTTAGCATGAATTCTAAATTTTGTACAGATATGTTCTGTGGTAAAGTTTTTATTTCAATTAAAAAGCAGAGAAAGAAATTGCACAGAAAAGTGTTCTATACATATGTCAGCACTTACCATCTGCAAAGCAACAAGTCCTATATGCCATGGAATGAATATAACCTCAAGGGTAAGCCTTAGACCACTCAGTATGAGGAAACAGAATACTGTGAACTAATATAAACAAACTTATGAATAACAAAAAATTACCCCACCATTCTACAGACCGAAAGGTTCATAGTTCTGGCAGATTCACCATCAAGTAAGGGCCCACTTTTAGCATAGATAGTGGCTTCCCACCATAACCCATGTGGTGAAAGACTATAGGACTCTTCACTCTCTGTGAAGTCTCTTTTATAAGAACAAACACTGTGATAGTTTAAATGTAATTGGGCCCCATAAGCTCATAGGGAATGACACTATTAGAAGGTGTTTGAAGTAGGCATGGCCTTGTTGGAGTAGGTGTGGTCTTGTTGGAGGAAGTGTGGCCTATGGAGGCCGACTTTGAGTTCTCATACATGCTCAAACCATGCCCAGTTTCTCAGACCACTTCCTTTTGCCTGCAAGTTAAGATATAGGACTCTCAACTACTTCTACAGCACCATGTGATACCATGTTGATAATGGGCTAAGCCTTTGAAAATGTTAGCCACCTTAATTACATGTTTTTCCTTTATAAGAGTTGCTGTGGTTATGGTGTATCTTCACAGAAATAGAGACCCTAAGACAAATACTAAGTCCTGACTTAGATAGGCTCCATCAGTGTGATCTAAGCATGCTCCAGTGGCCTCCTAACACCTTCATATTGAGGATTAGCATTTTAATGTAAACATGGGAAGTGTCAACATTCAGACTATAACACCATCTTCAAATTTGGGGTACTAACATTAGTAGACTTACATAGGATAATATTCACACATAAAATATATTTGCTACACTCACTTCCCCTTTAAAAAACTAAAGTAGAATTCATACATCTACAGTTTAAGAAAGAAAAACATTTCAGATTGCTCATTTATGATTATTACAAGATTAAAATTAAGCACATGTAACATTATTTTAAATCTTCCTTAATCATCATATCTTACATCAACACTTTCTCTTTCATATTTTCCCCATTGACATATAGTCATTGTTCATGCTACTGAATTACAGAAGGACTTCTTCATAGAAGCATCCAGTGTCCTTTGAGCAAACCCCTGTCTACTGGCTTACCTTTCACTTTCTCACCATTCCTTTGGTTGGTCTTTGTTCACCAGTAGTTTTCTTCTACTTTCATGTCATACACGCATAAACATAAACACACACACACACACACACACACACACACACACACACACACACACATGCTAAATAATACTTTCTCAATTAGAGGTGGTGTGTATATGTGGTAAAAGTGGGTTAGATGATGAAAACCACGTAACATTCATCAACTTTCATAATTCTTCATATATTTATATAAAGGAAAATGCCCTTATATAAATGGCCTGTTTTAATTTTCTAATATTTGGTCAGAAATGGTCCACCTGACATGAACTGAACTGACACATTATTTATCATTCTAAGCTTCAAATAATCTATAAAATTGTGTTTATTATGTTTTATGAGTTACCTTAACTATCTTAACAAATTGTATGTAATTGTTAAGCTTATTTTTGATAATAACTGTATTTTTACTCAGGATTATATCCTGTTAGATGTAGTTGTGAAATACTCCGAGTCTATTGATATTAATACTATATTATTGTTTTTAATATTCCTACAATGAAAATATCTAATTAAATAATACATTGAAATACATTCTTCAAGTTCAGGTTGTATATAACCTTTTAATTCTGTTTTTATCTAGCTTAAAGCCCTCTTAACACCCATTATTCCATGAGCTGTAATATGAATTACCCTTCTAAACCAGTCCCCATTTTCCTCTTGATAAGATCCTTTTAATGGCCCGTTCTGAAATGTGGCTATTTCCAGATGGCACTCCATCGCATTTTTAGAAGGAAGACAGTAAGTCTATCTTATGTCTCCCAATACTCTTTACTGATGTTATGCCATTATCTCCTCTCCAAAATCTATGCCATCTGATTAGGTCATCACTGGGTGTAATGGTAACCTGTACCTCCCCAGTGAATTGGCACTTTTGTCTTGCCTTGTCTCCTTTGCTAGAGGACCATTTTCAGAGTCCAGAGTGCTAACCGTTATATGATTGAACCTCATGAGAACCATTTTCAAAATCTGTTTTGCTAGCCTGCTCAAAGCTTCAGTCCCAGAATGTCTCCATTTCTTCTGAAGCTGTCCATTAACATAACCTCATCTTGAAACAGTTCTTTAAAACAGCTGTTCTTTCTGACCAGCTTCTCCCTAGACTTGTTCAGTCCATTTATCTGTTTTCCACCCTCATCCCTTTGGTCATGTCATCCCTTCTTTCTTCGTTTCATTTTATTCTTCATCTCTTGATATTTTGCTCTGCCAGATGAGTGTGGTCATCCGAAGGAGCTCTTGCTCTCCAGGAGTAGCTTACAGTTCTAAGTCAGTACATGACAGTGCGGCCTACTTAAAAGTGAACATTCTATAAGAACATTCTTCTTTTCCCTATTAGACTATTCAAGTTTTAAAAGCAACTTACTGGATATACCTGCTGTCAACTGAATTTCTATATCTTAATATATTCTTTTAAACACTTCTGTTGATATTTTCCATGTTCCAAGTACTTAAATCTAACATTTTCCCTAGAACATACTTTTATGTTGGAAAATACATACTTTTATAGAAAAATAAAATAGAATCCATTTGCCAAATTTTCTCATCCTGCTTTAAATCAAAATGTCTCAGTCTGTAGTGTCAATTATTTTCTTATTTGTATGTGGATATTTGTCTATATGTGGGTAAGCATGTCACAAAACATGCATGCACAATTGCAGAGGATCATCTGCAGGAATCTGTTCTCTCCTGTAACTGGGCAGGCCCCATGACAGGTAACTTTAACCACCGAGCCATCTCTCAAGCCCCCAAATGCTCTTAGTGAAGAGATGGTTTATAAATTATTTTCAATGTTATGTATAGACCTCTAAGTTTTTCTTCCTTGAATCAGAAACACACTTCTTTCTTCAGCTGGATTGCTTTGCTACAGTTCTGTTGAGTAGCTCGGCTTGCTCTCCTCCTCTTCCTCCTCCTCCTCCTCCTCCTCCTCCTGCTCCTCCTCCTCCTCCTCCTCCTCCTCCTGCCTCACCCAGTCTATTCAGGTCATTTCTACAAAAAGACTGTAGATCATAAACATGGAAGGTCTTTTTACCCTGCTTAAAATATAGGAGTACCAAAAGAAAAAAGAAAGAAAGAAATATAAGAGTACCTGTGACAGTTTGTGTGGTGTGCCAAAAGAAACATTAGACTCATGGGTTAGAGAAAAAGTCCATTTATTACTTCAGGCTTTTAAAAACATCTACCCAAGCAGGGATTTGTAGCAGATTTCCAGACTGCAGGCTGTAGGGCTACACCGAGGGGCCAAAATTATCTGCACATGCAGCAAGGTGTGCTGCAGTGGAACCTGAAGGGAAGAAAGAAAGAAAGCCACAGGGAAAGGTGAACATTGGTTCTGTTGTTGTTTTGTTTTATTTTTCTAGACAGGGTTTCTCTGTGTAGATTTGATGCCTCTCCTGGATCTTGCTCTGTAGACCAGGCCGGCCTCAAACTCACAGAGGTCCAGCTGGATCTGCCTCCCATGTGCTGGGATTAAAGGCGTGCCACCACCGCCACCACCACCCCACTGAACATTGGTTCTTGTACATAAGCAGCCTGCCACCAGAGAGAAGCTTTACTCTCCAGGAATGTCCTCGGGCAAGGAAATGTTTTCCCTTTATCATACTAGTAAAGAAATGAGTCTTCCACATATCAGCACAGTGGGGTCATGGTTCAATAGATGTACTAGGGGAGGGCACTCAGTCCACATAATGTATTTAGAGTATAAATGCTGCATTATCTGGGGGTTTTGTTTGTTCATTTTGTTTTGTCTAGTTTTTGAGACAGGCTTTCTCTATGTAGCCCTTACTGTCTTGGTACTCACTATGTAGACCAGGCTGGCCACGAACTCAGAGCTGCCTCTCTCTCCCCAGTGCTGGGATTAAAGGTGTGCACATTCAGGGGGGAAAATGAGTCTTTAAAGTTAAAACTATCTCTACATTTCAAAGATGTTCACTATGCAGACTTACTGCTAAGAAGATCTAGGCCATGCTAAAACAGATATTCACAGAGAATTGTCTCCCAACACATTACCCAGTCTGCAGTAACTGCAGCTATCTCTTACCTATGTTCACTAGCTCTGTGGTTGTACTTATTAAACTTCTTGAACTGCTCTGTCCTTATCCTGAAAATTCTTTGCAAGGTATTCGTGACTTACAAGTCACCCAACCAAATGCTACTTTCTTAATCATTTCTCAGTTTTCATGGAATTATAAGGGCTCTACTTCACTTTAACTCTAAACTGTTCTGCTGTTTTCTACAACTGCTCTGTTCCTCTTCTTTACCTAGTTCCCTTGTTCTTCATTCTTGTGCTTTTTAAATCCTGACTCTTCAACACAAACATGCCACAGATTTTCTTCTCATCTTTGTTCTTCAAATACCTGTGACTAGAATTTTGGTTGTCCCCTCTGCAGGGGTCTGAACTTTCCTTCATACATTCCAAAATCCACCGTCTTTCTACCTGACTGCATGTAATCTTTAAAAATAAAACTGGAACCTGTGATTTAATTCATTTTTTATTAGACCATTTACTAATGGTCAAGAGAAAGCCTGATCTGACCCAGTCTGGTGATCAGATGGCCAAACACCCTAACTGTCGTGCTGGAACTCTCATCCAATAACTGATGGAAGTGGATGCAGAGATCCTCAGCCAGGCCCCAGGTGGAGCACCAGGTGTCCAACTATCGAGAAAGAGGAGGCACTGTAAGAGCATGAATTGTTGAGCTCAAGATTGGAAAAAGCACAGGGACAAATAGCCAAAAGAATGGAAGCACATGAATTATGTACCAAAGGCTGTGGAGCCCCCAGCTGGATCAGGCCCTCTGGATAAGTGAGACAATTGAATAGCTTGAACTGTTTGGGAGGCATCCAGGCTGTGGGACCAGGACCTGTCCTTAGTGCATGAGCTGGCTGTTTGGAACCTTGGGCTTACACAGGGACAATTTGCTCAGCCTGGAAGGAGGGGACTGGACCTGCCTGTACTGAAACCACCAGGTTTAAATGAATCCCCAGGGGAGGGGATGAGAGAAAGGTGGAAGTGGGGGCGGGAGGGAGGAGGACAGGGGAACCCATGGGTGATGTGTAAAATAAAAACACAAATATAATAATAATAATAATAATAATAATAATAATAATAATAATTTGATTTTGTCGTGAAATATCTGGTTTTCTCCATCTACAATGATTGAAAGCTTTGCTTGGTATGGTAGTCTGGGCTGGCACCCATGGTTTCTTAGTATCTGCAGAACATCTGTCCAGGACCTCCTTGTTTTCATAGTTTCCATTGAAAAGTCAGGTGTTATTCTGACCATTTTTTTTTACTGCTCTTCATATTCTTCCTTTATTGTGTATGTTTAGAGTTTTGACTATTATGTGATGAGAGGATTTTGTGTGTGTGTGTGTGTGTGTGTGTGTGTGTGTGTGTGTGTCTGTTTGTTTCACTCCATTTCTTTTAATTGAATTTTTCATTTCCTTTTTTAAGTCTTCCATCTTCTTCATAAAGTTGTTTTTAAGGTTGTTGTCTTCTGGGTCATTTACTTTGGGATGTTCAGGTCTTGATTTTGTAGGTTCTGGTGGTACAGTGTTGCTCTTTATGTTGTTTAATGTGTTCTTATACTGCATTCTACCCATTGCTTCCTTTAAGAAGAACAGGTGGGGCTCCAGGTTACTCTTCTTCTAACTGGCTCTTGTGGATGTTCTCCTTCCCAAATGGGCCAGGAGGATGCTTATAGCTCTGCTGGTCACTGTTCCCAATAGGTGCAGGGTTGGCATATAGCTTTGGTGGTCATTGATGATGTTTGGCTTAGTGAGGGGCTGTGGTGCGGGTAGGGAGAGGTTGTTGCCCCTTCACTGCTGCTCCAATGTCTAGGGGGAGGTGCATGGAATGTGCCTTCAGGGCCTAGGGTGGAAAAAACTGATCTGACTAGTCTGGAGATAGGGCCGTGCCTGGTTCCAGTTGGTGCAGTGCGGGTTTGTGGCTCCAAAGATCAATGGTGTTGCATACTTTGGTTGGTTTGGCAGCAGGGGTCAGTGACGAATCTACTACACAATCTCTGTGGCAGCACTGGATGAGGGTTGGAGGGTGGGAAGGGGCATGGAATGTGCCCTTAGGACCTAGGGGCTATAGAACTGGTCTACTCAGTCTGGAGATGGGGGCTTATCCATTCCCAATTGGTGCAGTGTGGGTATATGTCTCCACTGGTCACTGGTGACACAGGAGATAGTGGCTTGGCAAGGGTGTGAGAGAGGAGGCAGCTGCTCCATCCCTGGGGCTCCCATGGCCTGAAGCAAAGGGTTTAACAGGACACCCTCAAACATTAGGAGAAATCTAGCTGTTGTCCAACAAGAAGCTTTACCCCTACTGACTACTGTTCATGGTACCAAGCATCTCACATTGAGGCTCAGGGATTTAGGATAGAGTGGACATGGGAAGATTATAAGAGCCAAAAGTGGTGGATGACTTCAAGCAAAAAGTATTTTCTAGCCATAAGACTGTTGCAGATATAAATCCATAATAACAGCAAAAGCAGGTACAAGACATGCACAACTTCAAAGCAGACAAAATGTCACCAAGAGAAGGGGAAGTAGACTCAAAAATCCTATCTACAGTGCATATGGTATTTGTGGTTGATATCTGCTGAGAGAAAAAAATTCTGTTTTCTCTAAGTGTGTGACATTGTACATAGAAAACATACTCCAGGCAGACCTCATGCTCAGAGGAAGTGTGCAAACACAAAGTGTAAGCCATGTTTTTGTGTGCTTTCTTTGTTTTGTTTTGGTGTGTTTCTTTCTTTATTTCCTTTGTCATCTTTTGATTACTTAAGATAAAGAACATGAAGTTGGATGGATAGAGGTATCTGGGAGGAATTTAGAGAGGGGAAAGACTATGAATAAAATACATTCAATGAAAAAATTAATAAATTTTAATAATTCTTATAAAAATGAATCAAAACTCTTATCTTGCTTGTTACTACAGTACACACAGTGTATATGACTTTAGTAGCAGAAGGAATTGTCTGTAATGCCAAAACTAACAAGGTAGTCACATAAACATTTGGGAATCAAAGCTAGAATTGACTTAACAGGAAGCATGGCAGCATTCAGGTAGACTTAGTGCTCTAGAAAGCACTGAGAGTTCTACATTTAGTTAGGCAGGAAGCAGAAAGAGAGAGACACTGGGTCTGGCTTGAGTATTGGAAATCTCAAATCCCAGTAACATACTTCCTCCAACAAGACCACACATCCTCATAGTGCCACTGCCTATGACCTTATGGGGGCCATTTTTATTCAAACCACCTCATTCCACCCTCCTGCACCCATAGAATTGTAGCCATATCAGAAGACAAAACTGCATTTTGTCCAGCTTCTGAAGTCCCCATGTGTCACAATCTCAAATCTGTTTAAAAGTTCAAAGTTCAAAATCTGTTCCAAGACTCATGTCAGTCTCTTAACTGTAACCACCTACAAAATCAAAATGAAAAAGCAGATCACATACTTCGAAATTACAAAAACAAAGAATATATTTGACCATTCCAAAAGAGAATAAAAGGAAGTATAGTGAGGAGATACTGGACTAAAGCAATACTAAACACAAGCTGGCCAACTCCAAACTCTGTATGTCCAAGTCTTATGTCAAAATGCTTTCCAGATCCCCAACTACTTGAAGTTTTGTGGACTGCAACACCTTGCTTTCTCTTGGGCTGTTGCCACTCCTTGTTAGCAGCTTTACTTTGCAGGTATCTCATGACTCCACCATTTCTATCCTATTGGGTTCTCCAAGGCAATCCAGGCTTCACCTCCACAGCTTTACACAATGGCCTCTCTGGGCCTCCATGCAGGAGCACCCCAGATATATGCCAGTTGCTTTCTTTGGCCATGGAGAATAATTCCAAACTCCTTTCTACTATACTTGACAGAACCATGTGATCCAAGTTGTCAAGTTATGCTGCTTGCTACTGCTGGACCATGGCCCCCTTCTTCAATTATATTGTCACCAGCTTTTTCTTTTAAATGGTTTCCTTCATTGCCTAATCTTGGCTGTCTTGAAATTTGGTCCATAGACTAGGGTGCCTCAAACTCAGAGATCCATCTGTCTTTGCCTTCTGAGTACTGGGATTAAAGGTATGCACAACCATACTTGGCCCTAAGTTTTTCTTTAATTCCTTTTCACTTTTCTTTAATTCCTTTTCACAAGTTGTAGTTTAGCTAGGTAAGGTCTTACTTTGAACTCAACACTTCCGTTATTCCACTTAACATAAGTCTTTTATTTAATCTGTTTACTCTTCCTTGTTCTCCTTTTCTACTCAAACATGTTGTATTTTTCCTTTCTCAGTTTGCTCCTTTTCAATATAGATCTACATATGCATGGCCACTGTGGCAGGGTCCTGTCCAGTTGTTCCCTTTGGGGGAGTGGGCAAGTAGGTGCAGAGTCAAACCACACAGACTCTAGGCAGAAGATAGAAACAATAAGCTCAGTTTATTCAAGAAGAGGCAACCCTTATATACCCTCCATCTCACCCTGGGGGGAGGTCTGATAAATATGCTTCTGCTGGTGCGACATGGCCATTAGGTCATGTCTCTCATTGGTCCAGGTCTTCTCCAGATCATGTCTCAGCTGCAGTTGCTAAGGCCATTATGCAGACCCAGGTTGTCTCTCAGAAAGTCTCTTTTTTACTTGTTTGGGACAGCTTGCCTTCAAGCCCTTAAGGGATGAGTCATCCCCCAGGCCACTAATACTCAAACAACATATTGAATACTAGGCTGTGTTGTGGAGTATTTCTTTGCACTGTGTGAAGATGTGTCACTGTAATTGGTGTAATAGAAAGCTAAACAGTTTATAGCTAGGGAGGAGGTATAGCAGGGACCAAGAGAGCTCAGGGAAGAAGAAAGGCAGGGTTACCAGTCAGATGCAAAGAAAGAGCAAGACATGCAGCAGGAGAGGTAAAGCCACGTGTCATGTGCAACACATAGGTGAATAGAAATGGGTTAAATTAAGGTATAGGCCAAGATTTATTACTTAATTTTAAATCTTCATGTTGTTTTTTTGTGAGTCGAAGGCCCAAAGAAAAACCATCTACAAGGCTGCCTGAAAATCTCTTCTACCAAAGCTGTTAATTCAAACTACTCAATTTAGCTTCAGGCAGATTGTTTTCGACCAAGGCAGAAAGCATTCACATTCTATATCAAAATATCTCAATAACAATCTCAAGCTCCCATATAAATATTCTTCTCTGAAACCTGGCCCCCGGAGTTCAAATCACCATCAGCACCACTGTCTTATATGGTTCCAGAAGTATGAACCACTGATCCATGCTGAAGGTGTCTAATCAAATTTTCTAGTTCAGAGTCCCAAAGTGTTCCATATTCCTCCAGGCAAAACCATGGTCAGGCCTATCACAATAATATCCCAGTCCTTGGTACCAACTTCTGTCTTAGTTAGAGTTTCTGTCACTGCTAAGAGATACCATGACAACTGCAACTCTTATAAAGGAAAACATTTAATTGTGGCTAGAATACAATTCAGAGGTTTAACTGATTAGGATCATGGGGGAAAGTATGGTGGCATGCATCAGACATGGTGCTGATGAGGTAGCTGGGAGTTCTACATCCAGATATGCAGGAAGCGCGAAGAGAGAGACACTGGACCTAGACAGAGCATTTGGAAACCTCAAAGCCCACCCCTAACCCTAGTGATAATAGTGACATTCCCCATAAGCCAATGGGGACGATTTTGATTCAAACTACCACAGATGAACTCACAGCAACCCTGGCCTAACACATAAGGAATGTATCATTTTAATACAGTTGAGGTCACAGCACTTAGGGAAGGACATAAACATGGAGACCCACCCCTACCTAAGAAGCTATTTGCATTTGATACCAGTAGAAAAAAGGAAAATCAATTTTGTCTGATGAGACTGCTGAGTATATCAAGCACACTCCAGGGCAGGACTCATACCCAAGTGTAGCTGGTCAACAAAAAATAAATTCTGATGGTTTGTTTTATTTATTTATTTATTTATTTATTTATTTATTTATTTATTTATTTCAGGAATTGTGTGTGTGTGTGTGTGTGTGTGTGTGTGTGTGTGTGTGTGTGGTGGGGGTTGGTCATTTTTCATCTGATTGGTTTTTTGTTTGTTTTGATTACTGGTTTTTTGATTTTCGGCTTTTAAAGTTTTAAAAAGAAAGAGAAAAACATGATGCTGAATGGATAGGGAGGTAGAGATGTTCTAAGAAATGTAACAGGATGTGCAAGACATTTCATGTGAAAAAGTAATTAATAAAAATATTTAAATTGTGATTATGTTCTCTCATGATTCACCTTTAAATTTTCCTCCAAATGAACTTCCTCTCCTACTTACTAATGTTACTTTTATATATTTTTTATTTTATATATATTCTTATTCTATGTATTTCCACTGAGTTTCAATTGTAATACAATAAATAAATTATTTGAGAATGCCATCCAATATATTTTCATCATAACCACTCCCAGCCCTTACCAAATCCAGCTTCTATCTCTTCTGTCTTCTCCTCAAGACTTTGTCCTCTATTTCCTAAATATTATACAAGGCATCATTTGTACTACATTTCTACCAATAATTATAGGGTGTGATGGTGTGAATGAGAATAGCCCCAATTGGCTCATGTATTTAAATTCTTACTCATCAGGAAGTATAACTCTTCAAGAAGGATCAGAAGGCATAGCCTTGTTGACATAGGTGTGACCTTGATGGAAGAAGTGTACCATTGCATAGCATTGAGACTTCAAATGCTATGCCAGAGCCAGTCTCTCTGTCTCTGTCTCTGTCTCTGTCTCTCTGTCTTTCTCTCTCTCCTCTCTCTCTCTCTCTCTCTCTCTCTCTCTCTCTCTCTCACACACACACACACACACACACACACACACACACACACACACACAAATATCTCTTTCATCCTCCCCAAACCCCAGTGCCTGTGGATCTGGATGTGAAGCTAGCAGACACTGTTCCAATGCCATGTCTGTCTGCTTTGTGCCATGATGATCATAGACTAATCCTCTAAAACTCTAAGCAATCTCCCAATTAAATTATTTCTTTCATAAGAAAAGCCTTGGTTATAGTGTCTCTCTATTGCAATAGAATAGTAACTACAGTAGAAGTTGGTACCAGGAGAGGGTATTGCTATGGTAAGTCTGATCATGCTGTGAGGGGACCCTGCAAGCATCATGGCAGACAGAGCAAAGAACTGCAAAGAGATGAGAATGAAATCTTGGCTCAGGTTGACTTAATCAGGTTTGATCAAACTTTTGGAGTCTAATGCCAGGTGCTTTATTGCCTACATATTTAAACAGCACCATTTGGGGGAAAAAGTTTCCCAATGTAATACTATCCCTTGGGCACAATGAGGCAAAATTACATTAAAACTCAATTTAAAGTAAATGTGATTCCATCCAAGAAGATGGGTTCTAGAGATAGGCTACCTGTATTAGCTGAAGGGTCTAGGGAAGGATCTGGCCTGGTTTTGGGTCATAAAGATAATGTAGAAGTCATTAGAGCTATTAGGTATCTCAGGTACTGATTGTAGAAACTTGATTCAGATTGGCCCAATAGATAATGCAGATCTCTAAGCTGTTAATTGCCTCCAATTCCCAGATTTCTGGATGAAAGAACTGCAATCAATCCTTTCTTTTGAGAGGACAATCCTCTGTGTTAATATTCCTGGTTAACCTGGAGATCTGTGGGTGCAAAAACTTCAATGTTGCTTGTTGCAAGAATATGAGAGACTTTGGGATTTCAGAGTACAAAAGCAGTTCAATTCTTTAAATGGGGCTTAATGGGCCATTCTAGTAAGAGCATGGAAGAAAGAATTGCTGAGGGCAACTTGACTGTGGTGCCGAAACTCATCTTGACTTCAAAATTTGGGTCTAAGGATATGTTGTTGCTTTGGAAAAGAGGCTCTGCTTTTGTTTCCACAGAAGATGAGGAGCTGTGAATTCGTTCCATGAGGGAAGATCCCTTGACAGGTCTCCAGATGATGCAATATCCAGAACAGCTTCAAGGCAACTGGCTGAGATAATGAAGCCTCACAGACTACTCCACTCAGGACTTGACCATAGTTCTAAATTTTCTCAGGATCCACATAAGCTTAACAGAGCTCCCAATCAGCAGGAAATAGTATTGAAAACTATGCCCAAATCACCAAAATATTGTTTGCAAATATTTGTTTTCATTTAAGGGGAGTTGGTGACAAACTGTTATTGGCCATAGTTTAAAATGTTCTAAACAAAGGAGTTAAATTGAGAGATCTCTTTCTAAAAGAAGAAGAGAGGATATGATATAGAAATGATAAAAGAATAGATTATTGAATCTACTTGAATCCAAGAGATGTTCTTGATAATGCAACTGATAATCCTTTCTTTTCTTTTTAGTTTCTGCTGAAGCTGATAATTATTCTTTTAAAGAAGAACACAACATGTGACAATCTGTCAGGAAGATTTTATAAAAAGTAGACAACGTTAACTTATTCATATTCTGAAACAAGACATAATATATATTGAATTCTGTTTATGTTTGAAATATTTTCCCATTAAAATACATTATGCAAGTATTTTAAGCAGTTTCTTGCTATTCTAAAAACTGATCACCTGACCTCTCAGTGATATGTTTAAAGGGAAGGATTTTTATTATAGATACCAGAGATAGAACAGATAGAGTCATCTGGAATGTCGCAAGCAGAAGGAGATGTTGGCAGGACATAGTCAGCCAACTGGACCTGGCTAATGTTAGAAGCAGAAACAGCCAGAGAGGCAGAGGGAAGGAAAGAGACAGAGGAGCAGACAGAGAGAGGGAGAGGAAGATGGAGACAGGAGGAGACAGAGACACAAAGACAGAGTTTTATAAAGAGACTGAGAAGCTGTGAGAAGGAATGCTTCTGAACTGGAGGGAGTTTAGCATAGGGAAGGAGGGGAGAGGACCTAGGACACTAGCATAGACTTTGAAATGTCTAACAAGTACTTGTGAAACTGAAGGAGCCTGGAGGCTAGCATGTGCCTCATTATGGTAATATGTACCAAAGTCAGCCATTTTCTCTACTGCCAGTAATAAGAGAAATTGACACCTTTGGGTAGAGCTTCATGAGTTTTTAAAGAATGTTGACTTCTATCTACCTTCCAGAAATCCTCCTAAAATCCAGGTTGAGCCCATTTCTGGATATCTGGGCCTGCCCTTGGAGTTTTGGGGACTGGAGTTTTCTTTGGACATAACAGGCATCAATGAATTTTAGTGGATTTTCCAAGTCACAAATCAGCCTTGTTGAGGTTCACATATTCAAACTGCTCAAACATAAGTAAAAATGCCCAGGAAGTGCCATATTGTCCTTAATATTCATAGAGTCCAAGTGTGGTTGCTTCCCTGCATTTCCTTTGCTTTAATTTGATGCTACAAGATGCAAAAAAAAACACAAAGTAGGATTTCAGCTGGTTATGCAAAGCTAATACCTGGAAGAAGCCAAGGGCCTTCCAGAAGTCAAGCTAAGTCTCAAGGAGCCATGGTAATATTTGGCTTTTGTTTATCAGCCATTTCCTGCTAGGAGTTTCTTGTGTGCTATTGTAGCTTTTCCATCATTTATTGGACAACATTTCCTCTCCACTAATGGAATATTTAGATAACCTTGTGCACTGACAGCTGTGCACAGACAGAACCCCAGTTCAAGCCTCCCTGGAATTATCATCATTGGCAGCATCTGGCCAGGTCCATGCTCAGATGGAGGAAAGTACCTTCTCAGAGATACCTCTGTACTCTCTAACAACAGATTTAAGCATCCAGAGGACCCATTTCAGAAGGCCTGGTGGATGTGCCAATTAAGCTTAACTTCCTCCTTTCCCAAATCTTACCTCTAATTCCAGATCTCCCTTTAACTATCACCAGAGGCATCTAGCTCTACACAGGTTGCCTATCGACCAATCACACTTTGCCCCCAACCTGCTTGGATTCCCTACCTGGCTCTGTTCTGCCTTGCCATAGGGCATAGTGGCTTCTTTATTAACCAATTGTAGCAACACATATTCATAGCATACAGAAAGACCATCCCACAGCCCTTTCCTTTTCTGTCTAATCAAATGGAAACTTTTTTTCATTTTATCATAGTAAAATTACATATAAGAAAACAGTTTTCAAGGAAGAATTACAGTTCCAATATCGAGTTTATTGTAGTTGGCAAAATTAAAGAAAATATTCTATAATTTATTCTATATTTGTGAGTGTAAAGTTTCATATCTAATTTACCTTATATCCTAGACACAAAAAAACTGTTATTATACCTATATAGTCTTCAACTCCATCAAAGACCTCAGAAGGATATAATATTGTCTGAGTAAATGGGAAGTGCATTGTAAGCAACTTCCAAAATTCTAGAAATAACAGGGACATCTGGCTGCCTAGACAGTCACCCAAAGTTTCTCTGTAACTTTGGGGAAATGTATCTTCAGCCCAAAGGCCTAGAGTCTATGGCATACTTTGCTTCTGTGTTTGTTGTGACTAATTGTGAAATTTATCAGTCACTTTCCTCTGTGTTCTGCAGAATGTCTCACAGTTTCTTCTGCAAAGCATCATCCAGGAGGATCATCCCTCCTTGTTTTGGCAAAGTTCAGTGGCCTTTTTCCTATGGGTCCTGTATATGCAGTTTATACAACATACTGTCAAGCACTTCAGGCAAGAGCAGTTTCTTGCCCACATCTTTCCATATTGTAAACAAACTCCATAATGAGTTTCCTAACAGTGCCCATCCTCCTCTGTGAAGTAATTTGTGCTGACAGGAGTAGACATGTCTCACTGTCCAGGAAAGCCTAAGTTCTTAAAACAATTTAAATGCCATATTCTATAAGTCTTTGAAGTGTTTGAAGATTACCTATATTATTAAAATATGCTTGCATATCTAGCAAACCTAACTAACATGAATGTAATTTTGATTATGATAGATGACTATTAATTTATATTTCTTAACTATACATTATATTTTTAAATGAACTGTAAAAACATAATACCTAAAACAAGAGTAGATATATACATGTAACCTAAAAAAATTAACATTAAATTTACATCAATAAGCCAAAATTCATGCTAATGTAAAATATCTAAGATTAATTGTTGGTTTTTTG